>NC_056730.1:305920445-306167945 GCF_019279795.1 Protopterus annectens
TGCCATGCCCACATTTAACACACTTACCCATAATTCATGCTGTACATGTTCACTTATTATTGCTGTTAACTGCACTGCATGACAGTGGTCACCATGGTGGCATATCTGAAGGGTATGTAAGAGTCCTGCAGTATAACTAACAACCTGTCAGTGCAAGATATGTGGACAGAGATGAACATAATCGTGGGCCAAATGGCCTACAGTAGGGAGATGTCTAAAACATTACCCTTATACAGTTGTAATCCTAACATGAGCAATGAATGTGTAATATGGAATCCTATGTTAGGACAACAAATATGGGGAATACATACCTTAACAGACAATGGAAGCATATGTGTGCACACAGTCCAAATAACATATTGTGGAAGCAGCTTTTGAGGTACTGCAGCATTCACTCATCTTTAGCATGCACCTTCCATCAGGTATGGGTTCTCAATGTCCACGAAGTGTGTCCATGACATTTACTCACTCACCTGCAACAGAGGCAGCCATGGCTTGCACACATCTTACAAACCATGGAATGGATCCCATATGCAAAAGATAGCACTCAGGAATGGGAGATATAGCCTTACATTGCCATTTTATATACCATGGCAAACAGTGCAGACAAGCATGTATGTGACAATGAAGTATGGGACACCATTAGTGTAGAAAATAAACAGATGCCCATCCAAGACAGATGACAACATATGTTGCAAACTGGTCACAGAGGCTGCCCAGACACATGCAGCAACACTAAGGGACTTACAGGAATGTCTAGCAAGTACTGCCTGTGCAGTACCTGTGTCGACAATTATCTGGACTCTACATAAGTGTGGCCTATGGGTTAGGGTAATCAGATGGAAGAGTTGTTCATCCTGGGCTCTCTACAGGGAGCATATGCATAACATCAAGTCTCCCAAAGGCATGTATTGCAATGTCTAATGGTGTACCGAGACCAAGGCTGAAACCTACAGACAGTATTAATAAAGACACATGTGCTGCACAAGCAACACCTCACTCTACCTCAGGCCCACCATCCTCATCTGTACCTTGCTGGTACCAGTGTACACTTGTAGGTTTGCTGTTCATTAGCAGGACCTAGACTGGTAGACATGGTGTTCCGAATTTGGGAAACTGCAAAATGACACTTATGTGTGGCCCATAGTTGTCAAGCATCTGCAAAAAGGCTGAGGATGTGGAGGGGTGTCATCCTGAAACACAATAGTGAATTGAAGCATACATTCAAAGCTCGCTAAGAATGTCTGTATCTGAACACAGTCAAGGTCATGCATTGTGCCAGACATAACCTTTACCCCACAGCAATAATTAAGGCACTGTGTGACCTCCAAGGGCTGTGCACATGATCTGACCTTGCAATCTGGCAGTTAGGGGACATTTGTTGGGTGGAGTGACCAAATAATGGCAAGTGAAGATGGGCCATGCTAGTATACACCTTCCAGGAATAGTGACTGCTGTAGTTCACTTAACAGGTGCTGCAACAAATCATCATGTTAAGGGTGTGCACACTTATGCAACCCACATATTGTATGCATCCCAATCAACATCTGCACAACTAACACATTTGTTTGATACTGCATTTGATTGCACAGGTCATATGTCACATATCAGGTGTGTGTAATATTAACATATGCAATATTGTGGCAGCATGGCATATCAGGGAAGAGGGTGGCATGTCAGTATGGTGTGTACACTTCTCATAGCCACAGTAAGCTTTATAGGTTATCAGTATAATTGGATTTTATTGCTCATACATGCACTGCTAATGATGAGATCTGCTAATCGGACATCAGGCATTCACTGTTGACATCTGTCCTCATATCAACCCAGGTATGTGTCAGACAAACTCATAAGGGCTGTGAGCAACAGGACAAACATAACTGCTACACATATACACATTCAGCAATGGTGTGTAGACTTGTGAGGTATGGTGCATAGTACATGGCAGGGTGCTGAACAGGAGCACAGCAATACTTTGTACATGGGCGCAGTGTGTTCCAGGGGAAGGGGTATCACCTACTAACACAACTCATCCATCACAGAGATGTATAATGTTGGTAAAAGGGGTTGAGTATAGCTGCAGTGCATGCTGTTGAGTACCATATGTCATGCATGTTGACAGTTGGTTAATGAGAGGTCTGTGTAATATCTTTGTGCCACCTCACCTGTAAGTGTGTGTGTGTGTGTGTGTGTGTGTGTGTGTGTGTGTGTGTGTGTGTGTGTGTGTGTGTGCATGCATATAGAGGTAAGCAATGACATACAGGTCTTAAAGTACATTTTCTGTTTTCCCTTCACAGGTAGAGAGGTGGGTCAGGGTCCCTCCTGCAGGCAAACTGATGTTAGTGTCCATACAGACTCTGACAATGATGATAGGTATGGTGAGGCACAGGCAGGGTTGTCAGAGGCTGAAGCTGTGCCATCGGTTGACATCCCACTGTTATCCACCCCATCCCCGCACACAGCCACATTGCATATACATACCACATCACCAGTGGCCATAGATGAGGGACAGTTGGCGGGAGGTGGCATGGGACATGACAGTGTGGGGAGTATGGCAAGTGTGTCTGTACACAGCAGCCATAGCAGGATGACTGGCGAGGTACCCACATAGGCAGATGTACAGAGGTGCTCATAGGAGGGCTGCTGGACATCATGCCCCTGGCAGAAGTGCCACAGCAGGTGTCACCAGACGCATGTTTCGGGCAATCATGGAGGTACAGGCACATATGGAACATTATACCAGACAGGGTCTGAGGCTCTTATTGACAACATCTATGATCTCACAGATGTCCACCTTTATTTTGCAGAGGTCATGGATAGATGGTTGGGTAAGATGGTGGGAATCCTCAACCGTGCAATGTCTGTGTTGGAGCATATGGTGGGATAGAGCAACAGCCACGTGGATGTAGGCTAGCAACACCAACAGGTGGAGGTCTATGTGGACAAGCAACAAGTCAGAGCCACTCCCATAGTGGCAGTCTCAGCACCAGCACTGCAGGGGGTTGCTGTCCACACCACAACACAGCAGACCATGTGCACATGGCCCTGGCTGGTCCCAACAGGTACCCAGTTCCAGCAGACATTTCTCATCATCAGGGGAGAGTAGCATATCTGACCTTGTATCTGGTAGTGCCCATGGAACCCCTGGCAGGCACAGTTATGTCCATGGTCAGAGATGGTGAACTGCACACCCTGCCATGTACAGTCTGCAGCTGTCCAACAAACCCCTGTATAGGGCAGCCACATGGCCGAACTGTGTACATATATGCACACACACACATCACTAACACAGCTAGGGCACCTCCATACCTACACGCACCACATCGGCACAGCCCAATTAATAATGAAACCCCCCTCCCTAATACAAACACATGATGTCAACCAAATGGCTTAGCCTATGTCTCTGGTAAACCCACATCATACCCTGTGCATATGATGATACCTGTGCCACATCCTTGTCATCCATATCATCGATGCAAGGACAGGCTAATATGGTTCTGATACACAGGGGAATGTACTAAGGTGTAGCAATGTAATGCTGTGTTACATGTTTTCAGCAGGAAAGGTTATGCTTACATGTCAGGATGTGTAGCTGTACAGCCATGATGCATTATAGCTGTTATTAACCCTGACTGATAGTAGTCTCCATAATGTTTTCAGTTTGTATTGTTGGTGTCTCTGTGTCAGCAGGATGTTGGTCTGCTGTTGTTTCCTATAAGAGGTATAGCACTGTGGTGACACATTGACTGTGTCATATCCTGGGTATAGCTGAACACAAGTAACAGGTCTGTATAAGAGTTACTGCATGTGCCACATGGCTGATAGGTCTGAGGGGTTTATACAGGTGAGTGAATGGTGGCTGATGTCAGCAGCCCTTTTACAGTGGACAATGGTAAGTGTACTGGGTGGCACACACCACATGTTTGTGTATAACACACACACACACACACACACACACACACACACACACACACATATATACACATAGGCTTTGGTGTTGATGCAATACACAGAGAATACTGTACACATGGATGTAGTTAATTTTGCAGTGAACCCATTTTAGCATATGTAATTCCACCAAGACATAATAGGCATAAAATCACATCAGTAAATAATCAGTCTGCTACTTTAATGTCATCAATGATGGTACTGGCAGGGTATATGTCCCCTTCCCAAATGTAGTGCAATCCCGGCATTGGTAAACATAGGTGTGCTGGTGTGGGTGGCACAGCCCTACTATTTGGAGGGTGTGCGGTGGTGTAGAGCTGCACATACAGTGAGTGACAACTACTTAACCTGTTAACATACACTGTACAGCATCACAGCAAACTAAGCGTGGGGATACACACAACAATAACCCCAATGAGGGTGGCTGTGTCCACATCAACAGCCAACTATATATACCAACTCCAGTATTGCTGTACAGCTATACAGTGGGGAAGAGGGCATTACACATCTACTACTAGTTTTGATGGAATGAATTTCCATGACATGATTTCTTTGAAATGTTAGCATTTGCCAGTCAGTTCTTGGACAGATGACCTTCTGGGACATGTATATATTGCAAACTGAATTAGATCCCTTCACATACACACACACTTACTTGGTAACACTGAGAGTAGAACCCTTACCTAGGTACTTATTGCTACTAATGTGTTTGGCATTTATTGTACACATCACACAGCTTTTAGGATGAGGTGTGTCCCGAGTCTCTTGTTAAGTGAGGAACAACACCAGGCCTTGTACAGCATAGTAATGAGGGATGTACTGGGTGTTAATGAGCAATAGATAGTATCACATATTGTCATATACACACTGACAAACACATAACAGTCATAGACACATCTGAGAGACCTGGGTTTATCAGTGCTAACTACCTTGTCAGTGAGTCCATTCTGTTACAGATAATTTTCACACAGCACATGCATCATTGGGCTAGATAGTGTACTCAGTTACCTGTATGGTTGAGGGTGACAGTGGTCCTCATAAAATGGACCTTGGGACATGTACTAGGGTTACCATAATGTAAAGATTGTATATCCAGCACCCACACCCCACATTGGGTATTTTATTCACTGAAACTCGTGATAATGCTCAGACATACCCAGAATCACACATTAACCAGGGCTGCAATACAACCCCTTGTCCATCTCATCAGTGCTACTACAGGGATATGCATTTATTGCACATGCCACAGGGATAGTAGGGTGATGGTCTGTCATGGCTCTCCTAATGTCAGCAACATCACTATGCCTTATACTGTATGGTCAGGTGTAATGGATTTAGACAATGTGACCTCAGAATGCTGTATCCCACAAATATACACACTTGCACACATACACACACTTACCAGGACTCAGAGGGTAACCCGTGCCTATCTAGCCATTTGTACAACAGTATTGTGCTGGTACTGCAATCTCCAGGTAGCCCATAGGGTGTAGAGTGTAACAAGGTACATGAATGTGCATTACCGCAGCAGCCATTTCTAACTATGGCAATGGGGGGTGTAGTATCTGAGAAGGTCTTCAGGGTATTATCAACTGCAGGTTTACAAATATACAGACACTGTTATTCTCAGCAATGCACACTGATACATTTGTCAGTACTGGGGTCCATAGGTGCAGGTGTTTCTAGGTGTGTACCAGGATATTGTCCATGGAAAGATGAGAAGAGTAGAGGATGTGGGTACAGTGGTATCATGCCACCTGACATTTGTCAGCAGGCCATCTATCAACTGATGCCACGTGAGTGATCCTCAGGGTAACAGTTAAATACAACATCCAATCATCTGGTTGTCTCTTGCAGAGGGCCAGAGAGGTGCTCCAATTGACATGTATGCAACATATATTACATAACATGGCCAGTGTCTGGGTTGGAGACCTTTACCCAAGCATGTTCTGTTGACTGTCATAGTCTAGTTGAGGTATCCATGGCATGTGGTGCATACGGGATGGGGTTTCCTATCTGTGGCATTCATAACATAGCTAGGCAGACAAGTAAGTGTCAGACAAGCATAGATTGCCT
This sequence comes from Protopterus annectens, assembly GCF_019279795.1. Lineage (NCBI taxonomy): Eukaryota > Metazoa > Chordata > Ceratodontiformes > Protopteridae > Protopterus > Protopterus annectens. The sequence goes on from NC_056730.1 coordinate 305,926,470, forward strand.
GTGAGCATCCCAGATGGATACCTGATATCTGCGCATCTGTACAGAGGACAGACAGAAATCAGTTAGCCAACAGGTTATGCATTAGGATTAATGTTTTGACAGATAGACGTCTGCCACTGATAGGTATGCCATTACTACATGACAGCAGCCTTCAATGACATGTCCTATACACATAGTCTACAGTTAATATCCACATATCAGATCGATATTCAGTAACAAGTACTTAATAACACACAGCTCACTCACCAAGAACATGATAGTCAATACTCAGAGTCCAGCTTTGCATGCAGGGTTGTATGGTTACAGTACTACAATCTGCAATCTATTCTTACTTGGGAAAGCACAGTTAACAGTAGTAATATAATGATACAATACATGTAAGTGTGACTACATATAACCTGGGATACTACCCATGTATGAAACACATACAAAAGTAAAAGATTGTTGTAATAGCCATATATACTCAGGTGTCTCAGACAATATACTCACACCCCTTGCTACTGTAATGACAGCACACAGAAGCATGTTATGTACATGGAATTAAATACACTTATTAAAGATGTCATTACCCTGCTATTTTATCAGACTGGAATATGATCACTGGTTACCAAGGCCAAGCTATGCTTAACATGTAACCATCACTTAAATATAAATGCTAAGCTGATTTGTGCATTGGTAAGTGAAGCCTACATGATATAAGTGCCTATTCATTTAACCATACGTTATCAGCACTTAACATCAGGCAAACACACGCAAACCTACTTAAAGCTGCTCAAAACTGCCTTAACCACTCTGTATCCAACAGTCCTTGTTCTGCCTAGCAACAAAATAAACAGCCCTTGCAGGGCTTGAACCAAGGACCCTGTACACTACATTCACAGCAGTTAACCACTAAGCCATTACAGCTGTGATGATGGCTGTTGTTTTTTTCCATTACATCTGTCAGTACACATACTACATAGTATTGAACAACTGCTTTGACTTCTACAATTGTGTAGTAATTCTTCATGATATTAGTGTTGAATCAAGAATGTTGTTATACCTAAATATACACATATCAGATAAATATGGTGTGATACGTCTGGAAAGTATCCACGTCAGTCATGTCTACACATAACAAGGATATGGATATATATATATGTGTGTGTGTGTGTGTGTGTGTGTGTGTGTGTGTATATATATATATATATATATATATATATATATATATATATACACATACATATATAGATATATGTATACATGTACATACACATATATATTTATGTACATATTTATATATATAGCTGTATATATATATATATATATATCTATCTATATCTATCTATATATATATATATATATATATATATATATATATATATATATATATATATATATATATCAGTATAGTATAGCCAAGGTGAGTGACATCAGCATGAATGCTAACATGGGCTATGGGAAGTGCAGTGTGTGTGATTGGGCCATAAAACATTCATCTGGGAACACACACACAACACTCAGGCGCACACAACTTTACATTTGACAGGACTGGGTATACAAATGCTAGATAAATACTGATTTGTACTATCATGTTACACAGTTATCACAAGCACCACAGACACTATAGGTATAGGGCTGAGGGCTACCAAATGCAAATGTCTATAGTGATTAACATTGCACATCATGTGATATTGGCCAATTGGACGTGTGGTGGGTGGTACAGGACTCATGATGGTAGTCTCTTTGTCACTGTCTGCCTCTCTCTTCCCCAAATCCCTGTGTGTGTATGTTTCACCTATTATAGTGTGTTGGCCTTGGATATGTATGAGTATTCCTATCCAATGTGTGTGCAAAACATGAATGGTGTGCAATGTTGTGTGTGTGCACAGACATCTGCGACTGACAGATATGTTGCTGTCAGACAATGGCTTCATTTCTCTAAGTGTTGGAGCATGCCCAGTATGACCTCCTGCATTTTGTTGTCAGACATGGGCTTAATTTCTCTAACTGTAAGAGCATGCCCAGTATAATCTTCTGTATTGAGTGTATGAATCCATTCCATGTAGGTTGTACTCCAGTGCAGGATGTTGTGTTCTACACCTACAGCTAGCAACCTGTTTCTGCAGGATATCTGTAGATAGGGTGACAATATGGAGTCACAATGGGCAACGGATAGTGGGATACTGTAACTGCTGCTGTCTGTGCTGCTTGTGTTACATGGTTGGTGTTAGCAGAGATATTCAGACATGTACTGTTTTACACTGTGATGTATTATGTCATCAACTACCAACTGATATATTTATTTGCTCACAGTTATTTCCAGGGAAATACAAGATGAATGAAGCTGTATCTAGTATTGTGGTCTGCAGCCTACATATTTTTGCACACTCATGCCATTCTGGAGGGGTAGCTGCAGACACTTGCTGATGGATCTGTGTAAATGGTCCAGCACCTTGGCACTCTGGTTGCTGAGGGTCCCCTGCTTGTACATTTATTAACATAACAGAATGGCCATATCCTGCTGTGGCCATACCTTTCAGCTGTACAGATTCACCCAGGTTACCCAGAGGCAGGGCTTATATAGCTGGTCAGTTCCCCTTCACATTGTGGCTTACGAGTGGGTTTGCAGCCACCCATTACTGGGTTTGCAGGCAGGGGTAGTATGGGCACACATCAGAATTTCAGACTTCACACACTCTATGGCGTCCATACTTCTACACTCCCCACTCTGTTATTCTAGCCTCTTCCTAACATTATGTGAGTGATATCTGCGAAGTATCTCTATAGCCCAGCTTTATTTAGGGGTTGGTCCACAGTTCATGCTGTAGGACATGGTGTTCATGCTACTGGGATTTGTCGACATGGCCTTGCATTTGTGTTCTGTGGACTGTGTTATGTTGCTATTTGGGTCCCCATGAGATAACATACATTGGCAGTATGGGCCTTTGACAGAGGACTGTAGGGCATTTGGTAGTGATGCAGGCCATCTGTAGCAGGCCAGTGCATTCTGTCACTCCTACAGTCCCAGGCTGCGAGCCACTGGATTCCTCTGGGGTGACAGGGTAAGTGTGGGAGGTGTTAATGGCAATAGTTCTTGTCCATATTAATCCACTGGTCTGGATGCTGGCAGGGTGCTGCTTACAGCTAGGGATCATACCTCTCAACTGTACAGATTTTCACAGAATGTCCAAATTTTGGGATCATATTTTTCTCCTGTTCTTCTTTTTTCCTGGAAAATCACTGGAATGATCTCTGGATTGAAGTCACTAAATAATGACATACATTTGAGTTTCAGACTTCAAATCCTTCAGAAAATGTATATTAAAACAAATCCTGTTACTCTAGCAACTTTCTATTTGTACCCCATTTTGTCAAGCTTTGTCCAGATTTTTTTGCATTAACAGGTTGAGAGGTATGCTAGGGACACACCTGCATAGGACACCTCTTCAGCATGCTGCATTTTGTGGGTATTCCAATACAGAAGTGGGGGTCATGCTATACTCATTCCCAACAGCAGGGATATGATCTGTGATAAACCTGTGGATAATGGTGGGGTGAGCTGAGTGCATGTGTGATATGGAGGCTTCTTGCAGCTGACTCACAGATTTACCTGGGACATTCCCCTTATGCTGCCTTGTGCGGTGACATAGGCATTCTCTCATTACTTCATAACTGTGTCTTTTGTGGTCTGCCAGTGATTGGCCAGAATACATCAGTAATCCATACTACACAGACAATTAATATGCTGCTAACCTGTATGTAAAATTCCAAAGGTGTGTGCAGCTGACAGTTAAATTTTATGCCCCCTGTCTAGGGTACTTCCACCTGTGTATTGTGTGTATGTTTGGGCCCACATTCATGGCATGTTCATCTTTCAGATGGTGACAGATATTGACATCTGAACAATGAGTATGGATGACTGCTGAATTGGGTCTTGCTGGGATGCATTGTGGTTGGCACTGCAGTTCTCAGAACATGGCCCTGTCATCAACAGTAGTGGCCATAGGCCGCAAGGACACAACCCTCCATGCCTACATGCTAACCACTTCCATACAATGTACAACACACAGCAACCTAACACACAGAGCCCTGCATATTGTACACATGCAACAATCTATCCTGTAAATTGGGCCAGCTCAGGTAATCTGTGCTCGATTGTTATTAAATCCACTCATACATGTTACTGCATTTCTACATAGGATCGGGGGGCACACTTGACAACTGTAGTAATTTGCTATGACTGTACTTGTATTTCACGTACTCTGTTGGCTTCCATTTCGTTTTGTATTCTGAGCTATCATGCAGACTAGAGGCATATCAGTAGAGTACAGATCTTAGGTTTTATTGACCTACATTTCAGTTTCAGACTTCATACACTGCAGAACTAACATACAACTGCCTGACCTGTTGTAGTCTGTCTGTGTAGGTTTGGAGGGGGGCTGTTATCCATTGCCATTAATTGGAGGCTGTAGCACACCCTTTCTTTATGGTCATCTACACCTGTCCTGCTGGCTGAGGCTGTTGTTTGGTATGTGAACCTCACTGACATGCATGTGTGTGTCCTATGGACACACATTTGGGCCACCACATGTACTGCAGCGGGATTTGTCACTTTGTCTAGTACTGCCTACTTTGTTGACACCAGTATTTGTTATGGATTCCATGATGCCCATTTAAGTGTCCACTATCTGCTGCCATCCCATTCAGCCACCCGATTTGCTTGCATGCTCACATCCATTCCATAGCTATGACTAGTAGAACATAGTATTCCAATCAGCAATTGATAGGAAGAATGAGTTACTTGTGGCTGTGCCAGTATTAAGGATGGTGCTGGAGGCTGACTATGTTGGATGCACATAGTACACTCCCCCTACATGGTAAAGCACAGGTAGTGTCATGTTTGGCATCCCTTTTACTGTATGTGCGAGTCAGAGAGAGGTGTCATTCCCTGGATTCCTACCATGGCAGAGTATGTGCTATGCATTGCCTCTTTGCCAAAGCCTGGGCATACTGTGCAGGCCTCCTTCTACCTACATGGGCAGGCTCAGTTTGTTCCTCCTCTGAGTCATTCTGTGCCTGTGCTGACCTTGGCAATGGTGGAAGGGTGTGTGGCCCTGCCCCGTGCTGTTCCTGCTGCAAATGTTTCTGCAGGATCATATTGTGTAGCATGGCACATACAATGAAAGTTTGTGTACATGTAGCTGGAGAGTACTACAAGGCTCCACCAGATATGTCCAGGTACCAGAACTGTGACTTGAGCATCCCAAACACATGCGCTATTATGATTCTTGTTTGTGCGTGTGCCTCATTATGGAGTTCTTGCTCGGGTGTGTGTGCATTTCTGATGGGTGTCATCAGCCACGGCTCCAGTGCATAACCAGCACCCCACACTAGGTGGCCATATGGGATGTCCCCACTGTCAGATCTCTAGTACAGCTGTGTCATATGCCAGATGTGGGAGCCATGATAGCTTCCAGGGCTGCCAGCACACACATTCATTAAAATGCCCTGGGCATCGCACATGACCTGACAGTTGATGGAGGGGAAGCCCTTGCGGTTTATGTAGACCCTTCCCTGCTCACCAAGTGGTGCTTTGATGTGTATGTGGATGCAGTCTATAGAACCCACTGCCTCATGGCATTCTGGTATTTGGTGGAAGAGACGCATATTGCTAGACAACGCCTCACGGGTATTGAGGAAATATATGTGCTCACTGGCATGTGCTGACATGGCATCCAGGAACTGGTGGATTACCCTGGATGCTGATGCCTGTGAGATCCCCATGCTATCACCATTTGGCTTTGTAAGGTACCTGTGCCTAGTATTCTTAAGCCTAGACATACCTTGGTATCCACTGGGAAGGATTTCCCTCTGTTGGTTCTGTGTGTGAGGCGTGGCCGGCATAGCTCAACAATTTGCTGTAGGATTTCCCTGTCCACCCTATAGTGCTCCACTATCTCCAGCTCATGTAACCCCTGGTAGGTTGCCCTGGGTCTGTACACTGTTCTCCTTCTCACTGTGGGTTGGTCATCAGCATTCTCATCTTCACCACCCTTAGCCTCTTCCACATATTGATGTATGACAAAGACAGCAGCCCCACTCATTTTGTTAGTTTTGTCTGGTAAAATTTCCCCATCTGTGTACACCAGTGGTGTAGAGTTTGTGGGAAAAACCAGAGTGAAAGGTGTTTGCATAGTTTATATTAGTGTGCTGGGCTGGGCTGCTGCCTGTGTAATTGGCTGATTCTGATACATTTCACCTGCCAGTTCTGCTAGTTCTCCTTGATTGACTTCCTACTGCTGTTTTCCCTTCCCATTGCCTTCCCGTTTAAGCCCCGAAGTGTGCCGCACATACACAGTGCTCAGATGTGAACAGAGCTGCTATTTCCTGTTTTTTTTTTTTTTTCGCTTAAAACCTGGCATGTGGGGTGCACACCCGTTTAGGCAATGTAAATACTGCTAGGCAGCTTCAGACACATACCCTTCCTTAGCTGTATTTAGCTTTGGGCAAACAAAGGGCCACAGAGCTCCAATAAGCTTACAGCATGCATGACACTCCCCCTTATGAGGTCATCTACCTATTAGGCTTGCATCATGGTGCTGCTGCACTTACACAGTTGGGTGCTAGCTAACAGTGAGGGGAAATCTGTGATTCAGTATCAGTCCCCTCATTTGCATAAAACTGACTGCTAATGAATGCTTACAAGACTGACACTCAGCCTTCCCCCTTAGCAACCACTACTCAATGATATTGTTGTCTTCTGCATGCCATTCACTATTATGGCAGAATGTTGATTTTGGTTTAAAAGCTTATTTCCAGATTATTTTTTGATTTTCGGGCCAAACCCGTTTGCGCACCACTGCCCTACACTTAAACTGCCGAAATCGGCCAAAAAAAAAAGTTATTTTTTATAATTTTGCAACTATTTACCATGCCAATAGCCATATATTTGGCCATTGGCATGCCTACTACATTGAATGCATGCTTTTTTTGGAGCTATCATGCCTCCATTTTGTAATTAGCAGAAATGTATTCGGTTAGTAACCAAATACATTTCTGCAGGTTACACTTTTCCTGCACAGACTCCTGCATGCTTCCTGGATCGCTAATTTACCTCATTTGCATGGTTTTCACCTGCAAATGGGGCAATTAGCATACAAGAACTGTGTCCATGCAGGAATAGTGTTGGAGTGCTCGTTCACATCCTGGGAGCTCATTCCTGGATCGATCATCAGCCATATTGCGTGCAGCAGCTCTCGCACTATTCCTGCACACCATGCAGAGTTTGCTGAATCCTGGGGAGTGCAATTCCCACTGCAGATAACAGATTTAGAGAGGGGTGCCTCCAGGTTAGTGATGTGAATGCACCTGTCAGAGATAAAATTGAGTAGGTTATGTACTAGTTAATTTTCAGTGAGCATGAGTTATTTCTTGCACTGCCTTTGGATACAAAGTTCTAGGAATGCTGGAAGGGATGGTAGATTGCTGTCTCTCCATGCTGCACTGTGCTATGATTTATATGGACTTTGAAGTGAAAAAAGGAGGGTGGGGATTTATCCAATCACGATAAATATGTAGAGAATCAAGACAGACAGACAGACTTCCCTCAGCTGATAGCAGGTCAGCACAGGTCCACATAGATCAGCACAAGTTAGCTCAAATCAGTGCAGATGCATGCAGTCTACATCAGACTAATGTCAATCACTGGGGAGATGAAGGAAGAAGGGTTTTTGCAGTAATAACTTCACACATATGGTTAACTCTATCCACATACAAGTATAGTAGAGGTGAGCTTGATTCAGCTAACTGCAGCTGTTCTCACTAAATAGCAAGCAGCAAAAAAGTACAAGACCAATGAAATCTTGTAAGAATTGTATATGGAGCTTTTCTCCTCAGGCCTCCATTGAAAATGGGCTCATTTTGGCCTAGTGGACTTTCCCGGTTAACAAACTACAAATAAATAAATAAATAAAAGCAGTTGTAAATTAGACCAATTAGTGCTCAGCTACCCATAAATAGCAGCAACCATTCTCACTACAAGAATTACTACTGTCTCAAGATGTTCTCACACCAGGAAGAAACAAGCTAAGTAAAGCCAATGCAAATAGTGATTTAAAGAGAAAAACAGACAAAAACAGTTGCAATTTGGCAGAACTCAAAGTGCAGTGTAAAAATGCAAAAAAAAAATGTTCTGGAATATAATATGTTCAGAACCACTTACCCCTGTCTCAGAATGGTACAAACAAGTATCTTTCTGGAGGTGTTCTGAAAAGTGAACAGTAGGGCATAGCTCTCCTCAATAAACAGAAATCAGTAAAAATTACAAGACCAATGAAAAGCAGCTGTAAATTAGACGACCTAGTATGTGACTACCTAGAAAAAGCAGCAACCAATGAACTGCAACTACAAAAATTACTACTGTCGCAAGATGACTTACACATCAAGCCACAGAGACATAGCTGGCTATTCCAGCATCTAGTGCCACTTCCTGATCTGAAGCCCCTCAACTATATGTTGAGGAGCAGTGACAATTGTGCTAGTACTCTTAAAACTCAGGAATCACCAGGTCCCATCCCTCGTAGCACTCCCCCTCATAGCTGAGGAATAAAGAAAAAAAAATTTTGCTTTTAACTGTAGCAAGCTCCTTGCTACAACTTTTGACACACAAAGAGCTGAAATGCTTTAGCACGTCACAACAGCAGTATCAAAATCCATTTTTGTACTGTCATTCAGTAGAGACCAGCACAGAAACAAATACCAGTGCTACATAACACTAATGATCACTGCCATCTCCCGACTGCCCTCCCTAACACCTAGTACCTGCGCTGGCTACCCCCTTTGCCCACCCTAGCTAGCTATGCTACTGCAAGGCCAGAAACAAGCCAAGTGAAACCATTGCAAACAGTAATTTAAATGAAACAAAAACCAAGCTGAAACAGTTGAAATTTGGCATTAATTAGCAAAATCAAATGCAGTGGAAAAATGCCAAAATAAGAACTTCCTGGGTGATTTCTGGTATATAAAATGTTCAAAACTACATTACCATTTCTCAGGCTGATACAAATGAACAGCTCTGTTACGCCCTCTCTGAATCACTGTCCTGTTTTATTTCAGTGGCTAAAGTAAGAGAAGAATAGTAAAAGTGCTAATGCAATTTATATTAAAATATTTTAGTGAAGAAAGCAAGATCCTGACTTGTAGTTCCAGTTAGAAAAGATAAAAATTCAATTTCAAAGTGCCAGACAAATATTGCTGCTCATATGAAAATAAGATTTCAAAATATATAACAAAAACAGTAACATTTCAGGTTATGAAACACATAGATGCCTGGCTGCAGCTGCAAAATGCCTGCTCAGTTGCTGCTGCTATTTGCAGTTTGTATGTTCAAATACAAAAATCACAGTGCAAGGGCAATTAAGCCACCAGAAAATTGCTGCACAAAGTACTCCATGTGGAACCCTGACTGATTCCAAACACTTATATGCCTTGCAGGGAAATGAATCTAACTCTCACTTTTACATGATTTATACTCCTCAGCTAAGCCCTTATCAGTTGCAGAAGAATCTACAAGCAACTGTGTCTTTTATGTTTATTCATGTAAACTCAACCTTCTCTGAGACGGTCCATTCCAGCCGTGTGACAGCAGCTAGAGATACCTTGGAAATGCATCCTACAAATTAAAACATAAAAAGTGAGGGCATTGCGCCTGCAGAAATGATCATGTTTAGCTTAAGTGAAGTGTACAAAATATAAAGCCTTTCTGTTGACTCCTTTTTATGTGACTGCCTCAATCTGTAGCAAGGAACATGAACACCAATTGAGTTGTCAGAAGAGTAAAATATAACTGCCTGTACACAGGTGAATAAATTCCTACAAAGCAGAACCACTTGATAATATGCTTTGTACTGCATATTGTACTTCCACATTACACTATTTAAACTATATATATGCTAATGTTGTGTATCTCCCATACTTACCTAGCAGTCACACACATTACAGGAATAGAAAGCCCTGCACAAAATAAAGCAATACTAATACTAATAGTAATTACTGTAATATGCATTATATAGTGTTTGCTAGGTGTGTAGAATTTGTCATCAGTCTGTTACCTGACATAGCTGTTTGAAGAAGTGAGGCCAGTAGTACTGTTTCACATACTGGGTAGTATGCACTGGACTTTTGCAGATATTCCTTGTTTGCAGTCAGTGACCCTAAGTTGATAGAAAATTATGTTGCCATGCCTAGTATGTTTACTATGTTATGAAATAGATAAAATAAAATATATCAAGCATCATGTGGAGACTTGCCCAACAGAGCCATACTACATCTTGATGAGGTCAGTATGGCTGTAGCAGATACCCTGTACTATAGTCCCAAGAGCAGAAATATTAATCCTAGATATCTATGAACTGCCTGGCACAAAGCAAGCATTCTGCTGCCAGCTATGCTACAATGGGTAGTCTTTGCATGTCATAAGGCAGAATATGCTGAATGTTATGTGTTGTGAGCAGTGCTGCCTTGCTCTGTGTCACATTAGCTTTTGCCACTATCCTTCCCGGAGCTGTGTATTACATATGCTTGGTCTCATTTTGCCACTTATCTTTGCACTAACATGTTAGTCTGTTTAAGCATGGAGTAGTCTGCTGGCCTTGTGTGAACCCTAATGTAGGTTCCACTTTAAGAAGCCAGATATAGACATTAGTCATGTTTAACTTTGCACTATCTTCTACATGTCAGCTGTTTGCCATAACCATCAATGGCCGGAAGCTAGGAGGCATTACCTGTGGAATAGAAGGCTACCCATATTACACATCTGATACATATTAAACCGTACTGTGTACCCATGCCACCATTTATTTATTTTATTTTACATTTGTTGACTGGGCTAGTCCAACTGGATACATGTCCATTTTCAGTGGAGGCCCGGGGAGAAAAGCTCCAGTTTAAAAAAAAAAATAGTAAAAAACAGTGTAAAACATACTACAAAAACTTACAGTAATATTTAATACAAAAATTAGAATAGGCATTAGTAAGAAATAAATTCATCTTAGTTTAACAATATTTAAAAAGGAGTATGAAAAAACTGAGTGGGAGAGTTAAGCGTGATTAAGTAGTACTTGTGAGTGACAGTGTTAGAAATCAAGAAGGAAGGCTCGTATAAAGAATGATAAATGCAGGGTTGTGGTTACGAAAAATGTGTTTTCAGGGTATCAGATAATTAGAGAAAAAACAGTTAGTCAGGATTGGTGCAAGAGCATAACCAGTGGTTAGAGAAGAAAAGTTTTAGGTTAGTTTTAAATAGCGAGAGAGAGATTAGGGTTGTCAGTTCTTGTGGTAATTGATTCCATATTTTACCAACTGAATTAGAGAATATGGAATCACCTGCTAAGTTATTTGATAAGCAAGTATGAATCAACATTTTGTTAGCAGAGTGCAGATTCCTCAAGTTATTGTATGGTCTTATGAAGGTAGAGAGAATTGGGGTGTTGTTGGGTTGGTACAGGGCTTTGTGGGCGATTATAAGTTGGTTAAATTGTAATAGGTGAGGTAATTCAAGCCAGCCTAGTTGTTTTAGATTCTGACAGTGATGAGTCCTGTATAGAGAGTTTGTAGCAAATCTGGCAATATTGTTATATGATTTAGCTAGTTTGTTAAGATTATTTTTAGAAAGATTGGTATATATGGGGGAAGCATATAACAGGGTAGAGATTAAGTGGGTTCTAGCTATGGTGGTTCTGGCTACTGGTGTCAGGAAAGGTTTTATTCTATAGAGGGATCCAAGTTTTTTGTTAATAGATTTTATTGTAGTATTTATGTGAGTGTCAAACTTTAGTTGATTGTCAATTGTAATTCCTAGGAGTTTGGTGGTGGGGTCTGGAGAGATAGTGGTACCATTGTTGGATGTAAGTGTAAAATGAAGAGGGGGAGACAAGTGAGAGGGTGTAAAGAGTAGTAGCTTGGTTTTTTTTGGGTTAAGGAGAAGACAATGGTTGGAGAACCATTGTTCTGTAGTGGAGAAGGCTTTTTGTGTTAGAGAATAAAGTTCTGTTAGCCGTGAGGCTGAACATATGATGGTAGAGTCATCAGCGTATTGGATGCAGGTAGCGAGTGGATTAGAGAGATGAAGGTCATTTATGAAAATGGAAAACCATGCATATATACCCTCTTCCCTTGTACATCCAATTTTCCATCTTAGTCTTTATGCTTCTGTATGCAATTCCCTACACATACACTGGTCAGTGAGATACACTATATACATAGTGATGAAATTATGTGATTAACATCAGCAAGTTGCAAAGTAGGGCAGACACAGGTTGTAATTAAATACATAGAAATTAAAATCTGTGTGGCAGTCTGCAACAAAGAATTAATGCTAATAGCTGTAAACAAGCTTCACTGTTTAGTCCTTGGTATAATTCCTCCGGTTTCCATTGGGTTAATGTGTGACTTTGACCAAGTAACCTAATAATGTAGTGCTCGTGGGACACACCTGGAAAGACATAAATCTGCCAAGTGGTTAACAAATAAAATAAAAGAATAACAAAGCTAAATGTAATCCCTTATATTGTGATGATTCTGGGTCCATTTTACCTAATCATTGTTTCTGTCCTCTGGGCAGCCACGGTGGTGCAGTGGTTAGCATTGCTGCCTCACAGCAAGAGGTTCTCCGGTTCGATCCTTGGCTGGGGTGCCTTCTGTGCGGAGTCTGCATGTCCTCCCTGTGGTTGCGTGGGTTTCCTCCGGGTGCTCCGGTTTCCTCCCACATCCCAAAGACATGCTGCAGGTGGATTGGACACTCTAAATTGGCCCTAGGTGTGCATGTGAGTGTGCCTTCTGTGGAAGGTTGGGCGCCGGGCTGGCAACTCGACACTGTAAAACTCCACTGCCATTCAATGTGCGGACAAGGTGATCCGCTGTGGCGACCCCTAACCGGGAAAAGCCGAAAGAAGAAGAAGAAGATTGTTTCTGTCCTCTGAGGGATAAAGAGTGGGGAGCAGATGGGAAAGCAAACGGATCTGTGAGACTTGGCACTCGGGTCATAAGAGTAAAAGAGAGCTAGTCATAAGAGGTAAAGAGAGCTAAAAATCCAATTATGTTATATTACATAAGCAATACTTTACTGAGCTGCAGTGCATTTCACTACGCAGGATAGATTGATGCTTCATTAAGGCATTTTATTAATTAGTCTTATTGGAGATGTGTCAGATTTCCTAATTTTCTTCTGTTTTTTGGTATATGTTAAACATATCAGCAAGGAGTGCACAATACAGTGGTTTCACATCCCAGTGAAAGATAATATTTTCACTTTTCTTCATCAGTACATTGTATTCTTAATGTTTTTTGAAAATGTATGTTTCCCATTTTTAATTCTTTTTCTCTCACTCTGTGGGGAATATGAGATATGCAGAGTATGTATTACAATTTATCATGTATGTACTTCATTATCAGCCATAAGAACTAGTAATTATTTGGTATATGATGTTTGTGATTAGGATACTCTACAGGAAGCCATTTAAATGCATTCTTGCTTTTCCCAAAACACATTTTAAAATGTTTTCTGACCAGTTTACCTTTCAGTCATGACTGTAACTAACCCTGACATCTATCGCTATCTGATTTGTACTTATTGTTCACCTTTCTCATGGTCTCCCTTTATTCTCATTTCCAGCTTCCATTTAAAACTAAACACCTTTCTAAGTCTGTCTATTCTTAGTCGCTCAGTATGTGTGAACCATTGACTTTTCTTTCAGTGCTGTCTTCACCTCCACAGTCTACTGTTGCTCTTGAACTTACCTTCCCTCTTCAAAACGTCTAAAAGTCTCACAGTTGGAGTACTTTACAGCTCTTTCATTCTCTCTCTTAATTCCCAGTGGGATTCTAGCATACAGTGGGAGATTTTCTTCTGACCTTAAGGTTCACTTGTCTTTGAATGTTCTCATCTTTCAACTTCTCAGCACAAATCCTTATCAAATCCTTACTGCATCTCTTTACCAAAATAACAATAAGATTCTCAGAGAGCACTGTATCAGATATTAATCACAATCCATCTATTTTCCTTCAGTGGATTTAACAACAGTTTCTACTACCACAAGGTAATTGTTCTTTTGTTATGTTTTGCTATTTTTAAATCTATTTCTTGCAAATGTGTTCAGATTTAATAGACCTTTCAGGAAAGACAGAGTCAGAAAAAGACTTCTTACACATGAGGTCTACTGGATACTGACTGTATACAAATGAGAAACACACACACACACACACACACACACACACACACACACACACACACACACACACACACACACACACACACACACACACAAGCACCATACATTATAAACATCTTTATTTAAAGAACTGTTACTTAATAAAACGACATTAAACAATCATGATGTTTAAAGGTGGTTCAGCCGACTGCATTGTGTAGAATTGTAGCTCACATGGTGGAAGTTGGCTTTTTCTCCTGTCTTCATTTGCCTTCATGTTAAGGAAATGGCATTAAACAGTTTCTGATGATGCAGATAGTTTAGCAGTTTATATTGCTATTATTTGATGTGTGTCCTCACTGGAGTGTGGAAAAGCTAGTCAACATTTTTCATATTAGAATTATCAGTCTTTAATCTTCCCCACATGACTTAGTGTTTGCTACCACAGAATTACCTAGGTTCTCAACAGTTCCCCGCATAGCTCTATTTGTTTCTAACACTAACTCAGTTTATCTCATTTAAAGCTCTTCTACTTATCTTCCTGCATACCTTTTGCTTTAAAGTTCTGTCACCTTTGTGTAACTTTCATGAATATATTAGCACTGCTGTCTGTACTCTAGATTTTTGATAATGATGTTTGTATTTCCCTGTCTTATTTTCACTTTAAGTGGTGCAGCGGTTAATGTTGTTGCCGCACAACAAGAGGTTCTCTGGTTTGATTCTTGACTGGGGTGCCTGCTGTATTGAGTCTTATGTCCTTCCTGTGTCTGTGTGGGTTTCCTCCGGGTACTCTGTTTCCTCCCACATTCTAAAGATGTATCTGGAGTGTTTCTCCCCAGGCCTCTGATGAAAGTAGGCTCTGTCCTAGTCGGACTTTCCTGGTCAACAAATGATAAATAAATAAAATAAATTTGAGCTTCTATCATACTGTGCAGAAACTAACATGCCAGTGTTTTCCACTGACTCCTTATGAAGTCCTCCAGTTTATATAGACAAATAAATCTTTTCATATTAGGAAGTAGCATGCCAGGGGAAAGGTTATCTCATTTAGGCCTACCTGTACTGACATTAAGCTATAAACCTTTTCAGCCATAAATACTTCAGAATACAGCACTGTTTCTTTTTTATACATTCCATTAAATGTTTAAGGTCAGCTTTGGAAAGGGCAATTTTGTCTGTATGGAATAAATAATATAGTGAAAAATAAAATACAAGGAATTTTGGAAATATGGAAAAATAACCTCATAAGGAGAATTTATTAAACTATGTTATACACAAATGCATATATTACAGAACTTTTTCCCCTTGAATGTATGTTGTGAGACTAATACAATATGACTAGAGCTGCTACCTTATTTTAGTGAGGAGAAACTATTGGGGGCTGAAGTAATATTTCAGAAGGAAGCATTAGTCTGAAAAGCAATGAATCAATCTATTCTTAAAGTATCAGAACATATAAGCAACATATTTTCAGAATATATAGCAGTATGTTCTTATGACATACATCTTATCAGCCCTCAAAAATGGATGGCAAGAAAGTAGACATAACTGGTATCTTTTTCTGTGGTTTGTTAACAAGCATCTGTGTTGCAGGCACTCAGATATCAGTTATCTTACAGCCAGGGTTTTGGTGTATTGTAGCTTACATGGTCCGTCATTCATGCTCAAGCTCAACTACATGTTCTGGCAATGTGCTCAGCCTTCAGAACAGAGACTGAGGCTGCAGGCAAGGTTATTGTATGAGGTATAGGGAGGCAGGCAGTTAATGGGTGTGGCAATGTAGGATAATGTTTTAAGTAGTAATTGAGAAGGGTGTTAGGGATTGGGTGTGAGTTAACGATTAGGAAGTGATCAAAGAATTTAGGTTTAGAGAGTGGGAAGGGAGTTGTAGGTGTAAGGAGTGAGAAAGAAGTTCTAAGGGAAACACACTGTAGTGGAGTTTTACAGTTAGTTAGTAACTGGGAACTTTAGGTTTAGTGGGAGAGGAGTGGAATTTAATGTTTATGGAGTGCTCAGGAACTTTGGGGTTAGGAGGGAAAGGCAATGGTTAAGTTTAGGGACTGCTTGGGACTCTTAGGACTCTTAGGATTACAGTTAGGATTCTGGTAGGATTATGTACCACAGTAGGGTTGGGTGGAGTGAAGGGTCGGTTATTCACTAGGATCAGATTAATGAGAGTTAGAGCACTTTCCAATTAGAGCAAGTGGCAGTGATGTAGTGTGTTACAAGCTACCAACATGAGCACTTGTAGTAGATCCCTTCTTCTACACAGGGGTGGTTTTCATGAACTTCAAAATTGCAGAAATGTTATTTTCTATAAGTGACTGTCAGTAGAGATGATGAATAAACATCCAATTGTAAGATGTGCCTCTAATTCTGATAGAAAAATTGATGTGAGAAAAATTTTAAACAACCTTAAAATGTGGACAAAAGATCAAAAGTAAACAGATGCTGACCAACCATAGCATATATTACAAATAATTACTTGTCACTGTAAGTGCTTTTGCAGGACACCTCTGTATCCTCATTAAGAAGTCAGGACCTTTTACTCCTTTATTGCAAAAGTATTACAAAAAGGAATATGCATGGCAATACTTGGTTTTCCAGCATTTCCAAGCATTTACTTTTGCTAAAAGTGATCAGGTCAGGACTTTTTTATTTTATTTATTTGTTTTACATTTGTTTACTGAGATGGTCCCACTGGGACAGTGCCCAGTTTCAGCGAAGGCCCACAGAGAAAAGCTCCAGTCTAAGTTTACATACAAATGATCACAACAAGTAATAGAAATTATAAACATAAATGAGTGTTAACACATTTACAAGATAAACATGTAAAAAAACAAAAATATATACATAGCATCAAATAGAACAAGACTTTAAACACTTGAATATAGACAAATATATGGTTGAATTTATATATGTGGAGGAACATAACATTAGTTAGGAAATTAAGCAGGGAAAATCACTTAGGCAAAGTAGTGCATAGTTAGTAATACTTCAGTGGTGAGAGTTGCAGCTAGGAATGTAACCACTTATAGGGAAGTAGTTGTTAGAAGGGATATGTTAACAGAGTTAGTACATACAGCCAAATTGTATAAGTAATGCTAAGTTAATAATTAACTGGGGTGCTACATGTGCAAAGCCAGGATTTAAATAAGTTTCTTTTGAAAGATATTTTGAAATTATTAAGATTGCTTACGGATCTAATACTATGTGGATGGGTATTCCAATTTTTAGCAACATAGTTAGAGTAAAGAGAGTTGCCTGCAGTATTGGATACTTTGGTTACTTGGAGTAAGTATTTTTTAGATGATCAAAGAGTATAAATTTTAGAGTAAAGTTGCAGAAGATTTTTTAGGGAAGGTACATTGGCAGGATTGTGCATTATTTTGTGAGTCATTATTAACTTGTTATATTTCATAATATGGGGTAGTTCCAACCAAGAAATATTTTTTTAGGCATTGACAGCGATGGGTTGAATGTGTGGAATCTGTTGCAAATTTGGCAATCTTATTAAAACATGATTCTAATTTTCTTAGTTCTGACGTTTTGAGGTTGGCAAGTATGGGGGATGCATATGAGTGAGGAGAGAAGGGGGTTCTAGCTATGGCTATACTTGCAGCGTCTGTTAAGAATTTTTTGTTTCTATACATTGTTTCCATTTTCTTGTGAACTTTTTTGATTGTGTAATGAAATGTGTATGTCACATTTTAGTCTGTTGTCGATTATAGGTTCATAGGTGTGTACTAGGCTAATGGTCCTGGAGACTTTACAAGCCTAGCCCATAGGATTACCCTAGCATCGAGCCACCCAACTTTAGTTCCCAGTGCTAGTCTAGTTTGGGAATATGGGGAAATACTAGTATTATTACTGGCAGTGATATAAAAGTTAGCTGGGAGGTTAGTAAGGTTAGATGGATGAAAGATCATAAGTTTAGTTTTATTAGGGTTGAGAATGAGTTGTGAGTTTGATAGCCATGCTTTAATATCAAAGAAACCTTTTTGTGTTACTGTAAGAAGTTGAGTTATTGTGGATGCTACACATATGAGGGTTGAGTCATCTGCATATTGTATGATAGATGCTTGAGAGGAGGCAATATTAAGATCATTTATGAATGAATTTACTTTTGGTAAAATTACAATCTGATAACCACTTTCCATCATTTATCCGTTGAAGTTCAACTGTTTAAAATGATATTTGCATTTTACAGTCAAGCAATTTATGCAAAATGAAAAGAATCATGTAACACCTAGAAATAAAGGGAATATGGCTCCCAGTACATGAACAGCTTGAGTTTACAATTCCTGACAAAATGATACAATTTGCCTATTCTCTCTGCAATTCTGTCTTTTCTATCACTTGTAGGTGATCAGAAAATAAATCACGATCTAACCAGAATATCCATCCCCAACACGGTGAATCGGAAACCGGAAGTCAAGGAACTTTGAATTTGGCGCCCTTATCTGCAACTACGCTTTGTCCTGTTGATTCCAGTGAAGTAAGAAGACAACCAACCGGAGAAATTTTGGACATTAGTACACCGCCTCCTAATCAGTTAGCGCTCCTTCCAGCAGAAGATCCAGAGAGAACAGGAGCGGTCAGGCGCACTAATGTCATGTTCAACAAATGACAGAACGTCAGAACAGAACGTCTTCCCAGAGGGAGATCCACGAGCCGAGGCCCCAGGAAATGGAAGAACTCACAGGACAGGTACGGGCCACAGAAAAAACAGCTAAACTGACTGATTTGGTTTTCAATTTTTCTCGTCTTGTTTTATCACATTCTGATTTATCTCTTCTGAATCGAGGGTTGAGTTTCATTCCTTCTCAACCGAGTCTGCAGACTGAGACTTTCACTGACCTGAGACTGTTTGCTAGGAATATAGCTATCAAGATGTTTTTTGTAAATCAATAAGTAACATCTGTTAATGTTGAGAACAAGCCGACTTTTAGATTCAAGCGTAATAGTACTTTCTGCCCACCACTTCCACACATGGTTGAATGTTTTGTAAAATCTTGTGAAGCAGACATGTATAAGCTTTATTCTTCCAAACATGTTACTAACAAATTCTGTAACTTAGACAGACAAGAATTCAACTCACTCAATATGTTACGCAACCATCCGAGCATCATAGTAACTGCTGCTGACAAGGGAGGGGGGGTTGTACTGTTAGACAGATCTGAGTACATCAACAATATTGAGAATTCTTTCTCAGATGTTACATATAAAAAACTTGAATTAGGACAGGTAGAGAATAATATTAACAACATCAGTGATAACCTGTATGATCTACTCATGTGTCGCCAGGTTAGCTTGGAAATGTATGAATTTCTACACATAGATGAACCTCTTATACCAGCATTGAAAGGTTTACCCAAAATACACAAGGACACCAGACCCATACCGTTGCGACCAATAGTGTCTGGGAGACAATGGGCGACCTACAACATTTAGATCTTTATAGAAAAAATGTTGAGACCTATTGTAGATAGAGTAGACACTATCTTAAAAGATACTCAACATTTATTGAGAGACATAGATGAATTTAAAAAAGTTAGACCAGAAGTTGATTCATGGATTCTAGTAACTTTAGATGTCTGTAACTTGTTTACTTGCATACCTAATGAATATGGTATGCAAGCAATTCGAGAAGTCATGGTGACTGATAGTGGCTTCTCTACGGACAGACAGATTTTGATTGGCCAATTGCTCGACATTGTGCTGAATAATAATGTATTTATGTTTAATCAGAAGTACTATCTACAGACATGGGGTGTTGCCATGGGCACCCCATGTGCAAACTCCTATGCCAACTTGGTATTATATTTTTGGGAAACCAATGTTTTGTTTAACAATGTTTGGATGAGGAAGATAGGTCTTTATAGAAGATTTGTGGATGATGTTATATTGTTTTGGGCAGGAACCATAGAAGAGTTAAAGGAATTTGTGAATTATTTAGAGTCCACCACAGACTTCCTCAGATTTACTTTTGAGTATTCCAAGTTGAGCATCAATTTTTTAGATGTGAACCTTTATTTTAACCAAGAAGGCACTATCACATCCAAACTCCATAGGAAGAACTGTTGGAGAAACAGTATCTTAGATCAGAGCAGCATGCACCCCAGGCATGTGTTCACAGGAATAGTGAAAGGCCAGTTTACTCGATTAGTCAGGATCTGTCAGGACCCGTTGGTGCTTGAAGAAGAAGCTGACAACATGGAAAGTATCTTTGCAGCTAGAGGTTACAATAAGAAGCTAGTGAGGAATGTAAGAGAGAACCACATCCCTTTAAACAGAACATCGAATAGTATTCTAGATATGCATGAGTATAGCATCAGAAAGAATAATGTTCAACAAGATAGAATAGCGGAGGAATGGAACATTGATCTTAATAACTTTAATCCTGAAATACATTACAGACATAAGGGATATGATAGAGATAAAATTGCTTATTATATGAAATATTCTAATGATAATGCACAGATCAGAAAAATTATTCTTAAACATTGGAATATACTAACTGCTACAGAAGAAATAAGAACTCTGGTTGGCACTAGACCCGTGTTTGTCTTTCGAACATGTGACAACTTAAAAGAAATATTTTCTAGGAATTTTACTAACAACGTGGCCAATCATAACCATCTAGCTTTGGGCACTTTCCCCTGTAAATCATGTAATATGTGCAAGTATATTACCACTACACAAAATTATACTCATTCCCATGGCATTTTTGAGTTCAAACCAAGAGGGCATTATGACTGCAATAGTACTAATTTGATATACATGGCGAACTGTATATCTTGTCTGGCCTTTTACATCGGTCTAACTACTAGAAGATTAAAAGACCGTCTATACAATCATATTTATGATATACGTAAGATAAATGAAACAAATGCCCTTGCCAGACATGTTAACCAGCATCCCACGCATGAGTTTAGATTTAGGGTCTTGCAGACATTAGAAAAGAGTATTAGAATGGGGGATAATGCAAACCATTTAGCTAAGCTAGAATTGAAATGGATTTTCAAGACAGGGGCACACAGAGACCCAGGGATTAATAACCACATTTCATTGAAACCAATTTTAAAACAGAATTAGTTTATTCAGGCTACTCTGTTAGCCTATACAATAGCTTTGATCTATATATGTATATTTTGTTCAATGTTCTATCTTGGTGTATAGAATATATGAAATAATGGGGTTATTTTAACTACCCCTCATTACCATATCAACTTCTAGCCTAGCGACTTATTAAGCTGATATTTTATGACATTTTTATTATGCTCAATATCTGCTCGGCATACTATACACTTCATAGCTCTAATTTTTTGTATTTGGATCTCTAGTCTCTAGTCATATTTATACTTGTTTAATAGTTCTATTTATGTATCCAAACTTTTGTTTTAGTTTGTGTCAATTAGCAATTTTGTATTTATTTGAATCCACATCAGCAAACATTAATATTGGTTTGGTGGGGGATGAATTTCTAACCTTTTTTGTTGAGTTCACATTATAAGTCATTGTATTATAGTATGGCATTAACTATCTCGGAGTTCATGTGTTTAACGGGATTTCATTCTGTCTATGAGAGCAGATTTGTAAAATTGGGTTGAAAGAATTGAATGTGAACAACATACATATTTTTTTATTATATTTTTGGCTATATATATATATATATATATATATATATATATATATATATATATATATATATATAATATTTAGTACAATATCTGGAAATATTCATTGTTATTATATAAGATTAGTAGAATTTATTATCAATTTTAATATTCATATGTATTTTTGCTCTATATTTAACATTAATAATTTGTATATTTGATCAATATCAATTTTAGTTATTTGAGTGTTTATATGTTATTATTGAATGTTTGTATGAATATATATATTTTTAGTAATTTTTATATTTATATATGTATTTTTCATTCATGAAGAACTTGGAACTAGTTATATGATTTGTTCATTATATTTTTTAAAAGGTCTCTCAGAATTATTGTGTACAGTTATAAGTATTATTGTGGGGACAGATTGGTTATTTAGCATATTTTTGTCATATAACAAGCTTTAATTGTTTACATTTTTGACTGTCTCCGCTTTCATTACGCACCACCAATAGGTTATATTTTTACACTATATGATTCTTTGTGCTCATGTGTTTTGAGTACGTGTATTTTGAGTGGCCTAACTTGTTAGGTAACCAGATAGAGTATGTTATATAAGTTATTGATTAGTACTTTGCATCTTTTATACGTGTTTTTTATACCAGTTTCTGACTAGTATTTGGATACTTACTTTTACATACTCGTTTGATTATTAGTTATTATAGCAATAATCCAAGTTTTGAATATTCATCTGCTTTCTATTTTCTTGTATGCATGTTTTTAGGATACATTTGCATCTTAGTCTTCATGCGTATTGCTGCATTTAATATATGCGAGACGTTTTAGCGCCTCGCGATTGTACTTTATTAGTGGTGTTGTTTTTTGAATCAACATCATTTATATTGGGTGGATACAATATGGTTATATAAGCACAGACTATGATTCTTTATGCAGCACAGAGTTACACATCCTACAGTGCTCTTACAGCTGTGTTCTTGTCTATGGGAAATTCTTATGTGTTAACAGTCAGCGATCTATACCCTCTTCATTGTACCATCTTAGGCAGGTTGTTATGGATACCATTGAAAGGACATGGAAGGATTAGCTCTGTTTCCCCCTCCCTCTTTTTGATCTTTCTTGGTTTTTACAACAGCCAACAACCATTGACCATTAAAGACGATCGCCTCATTGATATTGGAGTAAGGCATATTAACAGAATGGTTGCATCACAAGTATGTACATTCAATATAGCTGTTAATTTTGGTTTTCCATATGAAACTGTTGTATACTAGAGTTTGGACTGAGTTGGAACATCAGGCTATGTTATATATCATTTAATGAGATAATATAATTCGCTAATTGAAGAATTGGACATGACTCAAATTGAATCAGGTTCCTCATATTGAAGTGCGTTTTTATTGGTTGTTGCTTATTATTTAAGAAAGGTTGCAATTGTTGCTTAATGAGATCTGAAGAAGCGTGCACAGTGCACGCGAAAGCGCTTATCTTTTCCTGTTTTATGTGCTGTACTGAATAAAAGACGATTTACTCACTTCTCGTGGTGTGTCCCTTGGTGTTTTACTTGGATACAGTTTGCTGCTTTGCTTTGCCTGAGGACACTTTGGAAAACGGTGGTATTACTACACATTATGATTCTAATTTTCTTAGTTCTGACGTTTTGAGGTTGGCAAGTATGGGGGATGCATAAGAGTGAGGAGAGAAGGGGGTTCTAGCTATGGCTATTCTTGCAGCGTCTGTTAAGAATTTTTTGTTTCTATACATTGTTTCCATTTTCTTGTGAACTTTTTTGATTGTGTAATGAAATGTGTATGTCACATTTTAGTCTGTTGTCGATTATAGGTTCATAGGTGTGTACTAGGCTAATGGTCCTGGAGACTTTACAAGCCTAGCCCATATGATTACCCTGGCATCGAGCCACCCAACTTTAGTTCCCAGTGCTAGTTTAGTTTGGGAATATGGGGAAATACTAGTATTATTACTGGCAGTGATATAAAAGTTAGCTGGGAGGTTAGTAAGGTTAGATGGATGAAAGATCATAAGTTTAGTTTTATTAGGGTTGAGAATGAGTTGTGAGTTTGATAGCCATGCTTTAATATCAAAGAAGCCTTTTTGTGTTACTGTAAGAAGTTGAGTTATTGTGGATGCTACACATATGAGGGTTGAGTCATCTGCATATTGTATGATAGATGCTTGAGAGGAGGCAATATTAAGATCATTTATGAATGAATTTACTTTTGGTAAAATTACAATCTGATAACCACTTTCCATCATTTATCCATTGAAGTTCAACTGTTTAAAATGATATTTGCATTTTACAGTCAAGCAATTTATGCAAAATGAAAAGAATCATGTAACACCTAGAAATAAAGGGAATATGGCTCCCAGTACATGAACAGCTTGAGTTTACAATTCCTGACAAAATGATACAATTTGCCTATTCTCTCTGCAATTCTGTCTTTTCTATCATTTGTAGGTGATCAGAAAATAAATTGCTTTTCCTGAGACTAAAGACAATATCCTAAACTTTTAGATTTAAACTAGAACCACCAAAAATAAACAAATAACTTACCACCTCATGCCTGTTTTCACTAGATGATCCTTCTGGCCTTCACATCCACTCAGCAATCTAAATGGAAAAGATAATGACAAATTATGTTTCCTGCAAGTGGGTAGTCTTCACAAATAATACATTTTAGTCCAACAAATTGAGTTACATCTACTTACAGGAATCAGAGACTATGGATGCACAAACATTGAAAATTAAATTTTCAGAGCTTCTCACTCCTGTGAAAGACTACTCATGTAAAATATATAAATCCAGCTTGCAGGAAGACAAGAAAAAATGTATCTGTAAAAACAAACACTGAACAAAGTAATGGTGTTGATGATGATGCAAAGATGGCTCTGCAGCTCTTACAAAAATGTATCAATCATACTTCAGCCCAGCTTTGCAATGTAAACTTTACCGTGGACTACATATTGTCTAGAATGGATGCATTGTAATCCAGACTGATGAACTGTGGAGACAGAATAATTAAAAAGGAATAGGAAATGAACATCAATTAGGCAGATATTACATATGTGAAGGCCAAAGTCTTAGACCACAAAGCAGGACTCTGCAAGAATAACATAGTAATAAGAGGACTTCTGGAGAGATATGAACACTCAGTGTCCATACCAGCACTGCAGAACATTTTTCCTCTTTTGAAAAACAAAATAAATCCCTCCAACATCATTATAGAAAAAGCACATCACAGTCTCTAAGATGTACCTAGCAGATAGCACTCCAAAAATGATTTACACTAAACTTCTTAACTATAAATTTACCTGCTCACAGCATAAACTAACAAAGTCTTTTCCTGAAAAGGTATCAAATTATCTTTTGCAAAAGACGTACAGCATTACATTAAGCTGTCAAGGCAAGCATTGGCTCCTTACTGATATCATTTAATACCAATGATATTAAGTCCCAGATGGTATATCTTGCCAAGCTCTCTTTCACTTTTAAAGGTAAGAAATATACCATTACTTCAAATGAAGAAGCAAAATATATGTTTCAAAGCCTGTTCAAATTTAATTTATTATAAACAAAATTACCCTGTTTTAATGTGGACTGCTAAATGTAAACTATTTTAATATTACTAGGTTGTGTTGTTGGTTTGAATGAACTAACTATTTTGTTTAAATTATTTTTAGCACAGCATGTTGTGGGGACTTTTATGTTTAGCACATGGATGCTAGAACCATATGGCAGGGGGGCAGATCCACCCCAGCTTCAACAGACTGGCCAATATGCCCTTAAACTGTCACCATAGTAATGTTTACACTGAAATATTTGCATGGGCATTTCTGAGGTAACTGCAAGGTCAGACAGCTAGAAAAAGATGATTTGAGTGATACATTTCCTTTCCTGGATTACTACGCTTGCAGTTACCATGGAAGGGTCTATGCAAGTTTTTCAGAGTAATACTGATCAACATCTTGATCAAGAAATTTGGAAAAAGCCAAAATTAACAGGGGTATGAAGGCTCAAAACCAATTAAATTTTTAGACATTACTTATTCATGTAACATTTGAATAGAACAGGTTTTGCATCAACATGGATTTTCTGAACCATAGGAGTATGAAACTTTAATGTCTGGTATTGTGACCGACTATAGTCCTCTGAATACCTCTCAACTTTTGCTCAAATATTTTGGACAAAACCAAGAATAATGGGGGGATAATGGGCCCAAAATGAGAGAAAGATTTTAAATATTGCTCTTATAAACTTATAAAGCTTGTAGAATGATATATTTTGCAAAAGCATACATTTTCTTTTTTTTTCAAAAACATTTTTATTTTGTTTTCATTATAAACATACACAAATGTACATATAACAAATACAATAAAACAATAAAGCATACATTTTCTGAAGGCTATGAAATCTCAGACATAGATGTCTCATTATTTAATGGGCACAGTCCTCAATGGTTTGCCAGAAATCCACAAATTTTATGAAGAACAGATCAAAAATATGAGGGGATAATCTGGACATTCTGTGAAATTTTGGAGAATTGAATAGTATGATCCTAAGTTATTTGGCAGAAAATCAAGTTTTCAGAAGTATGAGCCAAATCAGGGATGTTTTGCAAAATTCTGAATAGTTTATTTATTGATTGCTATTTGCTTACCTGGAAAATGGCTTAGACAATTGACCCTGTTAAACCACATCCCAAGATCAACAGCAGTAAGGATAACAATTTACACAAATACAGTAAGACATTACATTCACGTACAAATTTCGTATAGTTAAGATGCATATTTAATTCACATAAGGTGGTGCAGACCTGCGTGTTTACTTCCTTTCATCCACTGAGTACCAACATAGGCTTTGCCTTTCCTGACAAATAGCCTGTTTTAGGTAGAATGTGTCATTGAGGTAGATTTCACTGGAACTAAACTAGTGTAGTAATAGTTTTTCTGTGTTTGGTGACAATTCTCTGTTGTCTTTATTACCTATAAGAGAGCCAAAATCCTCGGAGAGAAAGGATGTTGACCTGGACATATTACATGAGGGTTTCAGTAAGTTTGAAAATTATTTATTTAAGCTAAAACGGCTTCAAATGCAGTGTCAACATTTTGAAGCCTGTCTACAGTTCCATTTGGTCCCTCGAGGCATAAGAGTGCTCAAGATGCCTACCTATGGTAAACATAATGCTAATTTGTTGGCAAAGTGTCAACAAATAAATCTTGAGGTGAGCTTTGAGATTATAAGACTATTACTTGAGCACTTTAAACCTGAGGAACACAGCCTTAGAAATTCTATAATAGAACAACAGAATGTAATGTTTGAACAGTTTCCAGGAGATATGATTGATGTGAAATGAAATGAGTTACTAGATACTGTTATGATCTATGAAAGATGACTTTTGCAACAAAAAAGGAAGAAACTGGAAAGAGATGTAATGGGTTTTAAGAACGAACACGTGTTTGCTTGACCCAGAAACATGAACCAAACTTGGAGGGTTTGGACACATGTACTGGTGTTGAGCTTTCTTCATCACTAGAACGTATGTCTAAGTTCTTGAAGCCTCCTTTAAACAGCTTTGTCAGCAATGTATCCAATAATGAGGTTGGTGTTGAAGAGTCCCTTGATAGTGATAATAGGAATTTGAACATTCTGAATAACATGAATGGTGCTACTGTTGATTCTGAGAGATCAGGGAGTGGTGCCATTAAAGCTGTTACCTCTGGATATGTGCCCAGGGTGTCCTCAGCAATGAGTGATGTGAGACCTAAAATTAAGGATAACAACATTCCACATCAGTCAGCATCTCCAAATCTTCCTTTGCCAATAAACCAACAGCAAGTGGGGGTCAGCAGTCACTCACGCTGCAAAGGCAGGATGAAAAGGAAGAACCAAATGGATAAAGATAGTAATCGGACTTTGAAAAAGATGTAGACACAGAAGGA
Source organism: Protopterus annectens (assembly GCF_019279795.1). Classification (NCBI taxonomy): domain Eukaryota; kingdom Metazoa; phylum Chordata; order Ceratodontiformes; family Protopteridae; genus Protopterus; species Protopterus annectens. The sequence continues at coordinate 305,954,251 of NC_056730.1, forward strand.
GCCTCATTAATATGGAACATTTCATCTAGAATACTTACCACTCATGAAATTTGTGTGTTGGAGAATGGATTGTCCTTTATTCCTGCACAAAGAGCAGAACTGACTTAAAATGTTTTAAGAAACATGTCTTTAAAGCTTATTTACAATAATAATGCACTTGAGATCACTATCCAACCTTTCAAAAAACCTAATTTATTTGTTCTTATTAACCAGCCTTTACTTGATGTCTTTGGGAAGTTATGTGAAAATGATTTTTATAGTCTATTTGAACACAGACAAAATAAAACTTGTTTTAATAACTTAACTGTAAATGAAAGACTGGACGTATGCTCATTAGAAATTATACCAATATTGTTAGCAGACCTGCTGACAAAGATGGCCCCACTGTTATTATGGATAGGAGTTATTATTTTCACTCAATGAAAATGATGTTAGCTGACACAAGTGTGTATGCTGGAATAAAGTTAAGTGATATTATATGTATGAAGAATATAATTTTTTCAACTTTGAGTGATTGTTTGCTGAATGAGGTGATCACTCTTGACTGGTTTAATTTTTTAAAGGTAGATGAACAGCTGGTGCCCTTTATTCAAGGGCTACTGAAATTTCATAAGGATGCACATACCCCTCTTGCCCCATAGTGGCTGGCAGGAATTGGTGTACTGAGCCTGTTTTGATATTTGTCGAGAGACATCTACGTCCAATTTTGGATAAAAATGTCTATATACTGAAAAATCCCTAACAATTTTTACAAAGCCTTTTTGACTTTACAGTTCATTACCCCACAGATTTACCTTTTTTGTTGGTTATGTTGGACGTACAATCGTTATTTACTAAAATACCAAACCAACATGGTGTTGAGGCTATCAAACGTTTTCTTGCAAAGTTTAGTGTGTATGATGAAAGATTATTTACCTACTGTGTTTATTCATGGAGATCATACTGGAGAATCATGCATTTGTATTTGATAGCTGATATTACCTACAGAATTATGGCATGGCTATGGGCACTTCTAGTGCCAATAGTTATGCCAATATGGTAATGGCAGAGTTGGAGGAGGAGTTTATCCTAAATGGTCACAATTTTGTTGGTTGTATTTTATTTTACCAACATTTTGTCAATGACCTCTTCATTATATGGGGAGGTAGTAAGAATGATCTGCAAAGCTTCTGTGAGTTTTTAGATGGATCAATCTCTTTTTTGAAGTTTTCACTAACATACTTTTCCCGTGAAGTTAGTTTTCTGGATACTCTGATTACTAGATTAGATGTATATCCATTGGAATCTATAGGAAGCCCTGCCACAGGAATACTTATTTGCATAGATGGAGTATGCACCAGGGGTGCATCTTTCAGAATATAATTAAAGGACACAGGATGAGGGTCTCCAGACTGAATGCCTGTGATAATGATGAGATTTGAAATTTGAGTATAAATTTGGAAAAGAGTGGTTATAGATGCTCTAAAATTAATGCCAGTATGAGTAAGATCTTACTTTTATGCCTGGAAAGAGCAAAGCCTTATTTTTCTTTACAATAATATGATGAAGATAACATTACTAGGAAGCAAAATTTGAATGGCAATGTTAAGTTTCCCCTTTTTTATAGTAGCAACATACATACCATCACTAAAATTATTAAGAAACATTGGTCAATGTTAATGACTAATTCAACACTTAAGAATGTGATTGCAGACATGCCTAGGTTTAGGTATAAAAATAAAGGGAACATCAAGAGCATGTTATGTTACCACAAAAATACTGCCAATATTGGCCTTGTTGGTATGGAACCGGGTACTATTCCCTGCAATGCCTGTAGTTACTGTCAGATTATATCTACAACTAATGCATTTGTGCACACTGATAATGGTCGAGTATATAATTTCAGAGTACCAGCAAGTTGTTATACTTGTCATGTTGTTTATCTTGCTAGTTGCCAGGTATGTGGGTCATTTTACATTGGTAAAACGGATAGACCGTTGAAAGATCGTATCAGAGAACACTTGTATCAGATAAGGATTCATTCTACTACTAAAGCATTGTCTAAACATATTCTTGACAGTGATGAAACTCACTTTTTTATGTTTAATGTTTTAGAGGTTATCAAAGTGAATATTAGACAAGGTGATATTCAAAATAGAACTGAAAGTGCTGATACATGATGGATTATTAAACTTAGATCAAATAGGGGTAAGAGTCTGAACGCTAAGGTCCCTTTGAAACAATTTTTATAACCTAGGGGTCTATGCCAGCATATTGCAACTATGTAGAAGTAGTCTAGTGGTAGAATTTTTATACCTGTCGTGTAAGAAGCTTGGGTTTGTTTCTAGGCAGAGTTGAGTTTTACATTTTTAGTATTGATTACACATATTTCTTGAACAGTGTGGAAATATGTTAGAAGGGAGTGTTTATTGTGAGGAGAAGCCAAAGGTTAGCTGGTATGCAATATGCAATGGTTATTAACTACATTATTTTAGTTTGCATTGCCTGATTAGTTTGGCCACTATATTACATGAATTTATTGTGGAACATGATTGGCTACAAGTCTACACTAAGTAAAGCCTGAATGGCTGTGTTTTGGTTAGTAACTTTGCAACATGATTGGTTATATTGTTTTTCCTTGTATTTATAATTGGTAGAAAATATGTTGCAGGGAAATTACACACTTGGTTATAATACTACACTAAGTGGAATCTGACTGTATTTCTGTGCTTTAAGCTACTCAATTGTTAACAAATGTGTAGTATGATTGGTTACAATGTTATATTAAGCCACCTATAATTGGTGGTAATGTTTTATTTTAATTTTCCTCTGATTGGTCTTATTGTTACATCTAGTGAAATTTGAATGGCCATCAGATGGATAGTAAATCTGTAATATGATTGGTTATAGTGCTTTGTTATGCCTCATATGATTGGTGACACTGTCTTATTTAAATGTTTCACTAAAGTATAACATTAAATCAGTCTGATGACACAACTGTTTATGTTGTAAATGCACTCACCAACTTTTATTATTTTTATATTCTATTTTATTAAATAATTTTTAGACCTGGAATGTGTGTTGGTCTTACTCTTTGCATTTTTGTTTCTTTTAAACTGTTGAGTAGACCATTTACCTTTGGAGTTGCATTTGTCTTGGTTTTATTCATTTATTCTCTTATACCCACATTATGCTAATCATGGCCATTATGGGGGTAGGCAGAGATTTCCTGACAAGCTATGGCAGTGAGCCATAAAAAGTCTAGATTCATATATTCATTGATATTTCAAGGCCAACAAATCTTATGAACTTTCACTGTTTGCCAGTACCATCCCTCAGGCAACACCTCCTTTCACTAGGAGGGCCATACCAGTAAAGCCCAGAGTAAATTTGTGGATGTCCATCATGTTTAAACCTAGACAGTGAAGCTTAGCATGTAGGGGAAGTTTATTCTAAAGGTTTGGGATGTGCTGACATAAGCATGTCTCTCCACTGTACAGTATTTTTTTGATGGTGAAGATTTAGGTCCTTAGCTCTAGTATTGGTGGAGATATTGACTTGCAGAGAAACAGGAGGTCCAGGACAACTGAATCTCTAATTGTACAACAAGCAGGACAGATCTCCTCTCAACAGTCTTTAAGATACTGAATAAAAGGATAGATCTTCCAGCAAATTTTCATAAAACATGTATTATTATACCATTCAGCAAAAACACTCCCCTTACTTTTTACTACATCAACGGAAACCCCCTAAGCCCACAATCTGTGGTGAGAGACCTGGGTACTCAGGTTGACAACAATCTCACATTCAACCTTCATGTAGCAGCAGTGGTCAGAAAAGCTTTTTACTTGGTTCATCTCACAAGTAAAGGGATTGCATCCAGAAAAAAGGTGGTTATTACCTCTCTATACACCTCCCTCATTAGGCCTATAATTGAGTATAACACCCTATTTGGTATGTACCTCTCCAAACACCTGCACCAAATGAAAAGGCCACAGAAATACATCACAAAGAGAATCTATGACTTCCAACACCTGTCCTATGTGGACAGGCTCAAATCACTATCACTCTACATGGTAACATACAGATTGCTCAGAGGTGACCTATGTCTCCCCTACAAGGCAATATAGGACCCTGCCCTACTACAGATGCTCCATATCCATAAGTCTAACTCCTCACTACCCAGTCAAAAGGCCTAAATCTATTATGCGACATCAAGAAAACATGCTGGTGAGACAGGTTTGTCTCACAGGGGCTGCCCTATCTCTGGAATAGACTTGCCATACATTTCAAATAGAGTACCTTGCTGACCCTCTTCAAGCGCAACCTTGATGAGTGGATGGGAAACCACAAATTTGTCCCAGGGGTTCCACCCTTGTCCTTCATTGACAGGTTTTACAGGTGCTGACTGAGGTTTCTTTTAGGGGCTAAACTCTTGGCTAGGCTTGTAAGGGCCCCAGGATCATTAGCCTAGTAATTTTTTTTGCTAACTGTTTGATGTGATTAATGAGATACACCCCAAAGGGGTCATTGTATTTAATAATGTTCTTGATCAATGCTGAGTATAGAAGGTAATTACCTCTTAGAGCATGATGATATTCCTTTGGCAATTAAGTGGGCTAAATAAAAGAATTTTCTGACACCTGTTGCCACAGGATTGTCAAAAGAGAGGACACTATCAGCTCATGTATCTAGGTCCCTGAAAAAATTCATTTTTGTAGTTGTGTGTTACCTATACAGCATGATAAGTGGAGGGGTTGTCTACCAAAAGGGATACTGCACTTTTTGAACATTTAGCTTGACCTCATTTTTAGTATACTAAGGGTTTACTAGGGAGAGTACATTCAGAAGAGTTTGGGTGTCATACTGTGACAGAACAACTTCCAGTTTGCAGTCATCTGCAAACTGTTTTACCCAGAGGTCTTGGCTCTAGACTTGAAGATCAGCGAAATACATACCAAAAAGGAGATATTCCAGCACTGAGCCCTGAGAGACACCACTGTTCACTTTCATACTTACTGATTAGGCATTTACAACTTGCATTGTGTGGGCTCTGTCTTTTAGCCAGTTTGCTATCCATCTTACAAACATATGGATCAGTTTTTCTATTTTCCCATACTTTGTTGTACTCTTCAAATTTTTCTTGCAGTGTTTTAATATATCCTAAATGACCAAGATTACACCAGAGGAAATAATTAAATGAAGCCAGTTGTCTCACAACCCTCACCCTGAAGCCATTGGGTTCTAGATGCCCTGAGTTATATTTTAGAGCATTTTTCCAACATTTTGAGCCAAAGATGGCTTGATCAGAAATTGTAGCTAAAGATAGAAATGTATTTTTGCTTTTCATTTTCTTCCTGCATCCTTTCATCACTCCCTAAATGTCCAAGACTGCAGTGTGATAACTGTGGAGGAAATAACAGATTTAAGCTGATAGTCTGGAGGTAGCTCAGGCCTCAGAAGCTATGGGATTCTAGATGATTTAAGGTACATTTTAGTGCCCCCCCCCAACCTTTTGCTACAATTACGGCCTGAAAAAAATCAAGACTAACTACAGAAATTCAGTCTTATTTTTTCATTCAAGGAAGAAATAAGTTGTGCCCAAGACTTAATTATCAAAGTTGACAAAAAATTAGTCATTAATAACTGAAAAGATGCTTGCAAATATATATGAATCATCTCTTAAACTAGTTTCTGTCTTCCTGCTAAAAGAAAAAAAAGATAGTTGGCTTTTGTTTATCACACTGTTATTAGATTAGGATAAGAATGAATGAAAAAATGGTCTCAGTCCTATATTTCAAGTTACTGGTGTATAACATCATACAGAGTGCCTCTTCATCCCACCCCTAAAAGACAGCTACCACCATCTGTACATCTAACTGGCAGACAAAATGTTGTAACATATTTTAACTTCTTGATCTCAGATGTATATTCACAGCTGGCATTCTTACCCCTGACTCCCAAAGTTAGCCAACTGTATATACTTATGATATCTGATTGTATAGAAAAGTGAAGATAAATTATCATGGCTATATATTCCAGCCTGTTTTTCCTATACAATACAATACTGATATACAACAAGCTATAGTGATGTTGTGTGTATACCTGTGAGGTATGATTGTTGTAGAAGTTAAAGAAACAATGACTACGCTGTCACAACCACACAAAGCCATAGTGACCTTCTGTGTATAATATCTCTGAGGTTTAAATGTGATAAAAATTAAAACAATAATGACCACACTTTCCCTTCTCCCAAACAAGATAGTGACTTATGTGCATATCTCTGAGGTTTGATTGCAAGGAGAATTTATGAAACAATAATTTCACTTCCTATTTCCCAGCCCCCACCATCCACACACACACACACACACACACACACACACACACACACACACACACACACACACACACACACACACATGCACACACACTATAGCAACCTTCTGTGCACAGTTCTGAGAAGGGCCATTTGTAGAAGAGGTGGATCCAGGACAGAAGCAGTTGGTAAGCCTGTGTAAATATGCAAGTTCTTCAAACTGAGTTGTGCATGTTGCCAGGATCAAGATGTTCTGTGACGCATTTGACGCATAGTGTATGGATGACAAAAATTATGCTCTGAATTTGGGAAAAAGGCATGCTTGTTAAGCACCATTCACCTGCCATACGAAAGGTTCTTAACAAGTTTTTATTAAATACCTCTTATTACTGTTAAGCTCTAGTAACACAATAAAGCACTAACAGCAATCAGTAGTCACCTTTATGGGAAGCTGTTAATCTCTTCATTTGGACTTTTTTACTAAGGTCTGACTTAAATGTATTTAGACACTTTGAAATTTTTTCTAAAACCGACTTAAGTGTTTGACAGCTTCCTACCACTCATCTGTGGTGGTTTATCTCTATTGGCAGGGGTAAGTGTGTTACAACATTGCTGTATTTTTTTCTTTAACTTTTAAGTTTATGGATCTTGGATCATATGCCATGCAGACCCAATGTTAGCTTCATTCGTATATTTCTATGAAATTTCTGTGCAGTAATACCAAGTGTAATGCATATTTACATTATATACATCTTGTTTCACAGATATGATTTTGTTATGGCAGTAGATAGCTAAAAAAATGCCCTTCAAGATCAGAAAGGGCCCCTTTGTCTTCCATCCCCCAATTCTTCAGCAGCTTCTGGCACCCCCGTTTAAAGGAACTAATCTTTCTTTTCAAGGTTCCAAGTACAAGTTATTTTTAGATTACTCAATTAAAACTGGAACCTTTTGGCAAGGATACTATATTAACATTCTACAGCTCTCATTATGTCTTCAGGGCATAATGCCTGATAGCCCTATACATTTTTTTTCTTTTTAAGTTTTATTTTAATTACGCAAACTTGATAAATTGCTTTAGATCTTGTTAATATTTTAAAATGTCTTGACCTTCTTTAACATAATCAGTTCTACATCTTTCAACTTAATGTTTCATGTTGTTTGTAAATTCAACTAAACATTTACCTATTTGTGTAATTTAATTGAGATTACTTAGTTGTTCCTCAGATGTAAACATAAAGGCAAATATAAATCACCCTACTCTAATTTTAATCTTTCATGTTAGAAACATTTAAAGTTACACAACTTTGTGTATCGTTTTTGTTCTGTAAAATTATGGAGGGTTTGGAGGGAACTGTTTAAATGAGAGTGGTGTTTATTGAAAGGACATCCTATGTGGCTATGTGTATAGATGTTGGTAATGCTGTTATGCATGGTTAACATTTCTTCACTGTTTTATTACCATTTTTTCAGCAACTTTTTTTTACATATCCTTCTTAATCTCCTCTTATTGGAGTATTGATGGGATTAGGTCCATTAGGAGGTGGTAGATGTGGAGGATTTAAAACTGCAAATGTGTTGTAATTCTCAGTCTGTGGTCTTTGGTACAACTTTGATGTATTCAGCAGAAAACTGTGATACAACATTCAAACTTTCCTCTTACCATTTCATAGTATAGATAGTTCCCTACATATTAGCTTATCAATACATATTTTTTATTTAAATTGCCTTCAATGGCTGTCCTACTACAAAATTGTATCCAACTATCTAGTAAGAGGAATTTTTCCATTTACTCTTTAAATCTAAAGCAAAATTTATTTCTCTCCACGAAACACATATGCTAAATGAACAGTGGTCAAAACTAAATAAAAAAATGGATTCAGCAATTTTTTTGGCTGGAAATAGAATAAAAAAGGTGCAGCTATTCTTTTTAAGAGTTCCTTTAAAAGGTCTATAATTGAATCAGAACATGACAGTAAGATTCTTAGTGTTATGATCTATGTAATATCAAAGCTTTAGATAAATCGATCTTATTAACTTATATGCCCCTTGCTCCGATCAACTGGAATTATATTTTCAAATTTATAACACTCAAAAATTTCATTATTATTTAATAACTGGTGATAATTGGAATACTATATTAAATTACTTCAAGGACGCAACTAACAAAAATAGTTTTTGATAGTAATATAGCAGCGGTAATATTAGATATTGCAGCTGAACTAAATCAGAGTGACCATATTGCATACCTAAAAGTTTCATGTAAAAAGTTTACTTTCTTTTCTAAATGTCATGAGACCTGGTCAAGAACACATGACTTTTTAATATAAAATAGAATAATGGATTTTGTAGTAGATCTTAAGAATAAACCATGCTTTTTATCTGATCACACAAGAATCTCTCTTTCTTTAAACTGTAATCTACTATATTTCAGGAACACCCACACAAATACTTGTTCTTTTATCGCCATTTTGATTAGTAAAGCATTTCATTATAATCGGCTCTAGAAACAATGAGAAATTAATTCAAAAACACAAATTCAACATCTTAAATCAATTTTGAAAAAAAATTATAATCAGAATATAAAGTCTTTACAACAAGAATTAATATTGCTTCAAAACATGCAGCTATCAATGCATTGGTCCAGGACTCTTACTCAGTAGTCTAAATGGGCTTAGATGCCATCAAAACTACTTAGAAATTTGCTAAAAGTACAAAAGTCAACACTATTAACTATGAAAGTGAAATCCGAAAACAAAACTTACATCAAAGATGATTGTATTCTAACAATATTTGAGAAACATAGTGGGTCTGGCTTTATTGGCCTGAATATAATCATAAACACTTATAAAGTAAACAAAAGTCATGGACATTCAGAAGCCATGTAGCTGAAGCAGTTGCTGCCGTTAAAGGGTCATTTGCATATACCCCATAGTCTTCCATTACAGGAGGTTTTAGGTATCACACAGTGAAAACTCTATATTGGCTGGCTTTTTCTTGCAGTTTTTAGTGAATGGTTTGTCTGTGTGACCTTTTTACCCTTTGGTTTGAATGTTACACAGGATATTTTGCAGACTCCTTAATTCTTGTGGGGGAGGGATCAGCTGGATTTAAAACCCCTATGTTTCTGAGGTATAGCAAAATTATCCATTTATGCTGTGATGATGATGCCAATAAAAAGTCAAAAATAAGTATTTCCACAGCTAGTATACCCATAATGACTTAAAAAGTAAAAAAAAATCATGGACATTCTGAAACCATGTAGCTAAAACACTTGATGATTTTAAGAGGTAATTTGCATATATCCCATGGGGCATTACCAGAGGTTTAACATATCACACAGTGAAAACAGTAGCTTGGCTGGGTTTCTCTTTCAGTTTTTACTGAATGGTTTGTTTGTGTCACCTTTTAACATTTACTTTATATATATATATATATATATATATATATATATATATATATATATATATATATATATATATAGAGTGTACATGATTTTGACCGAGAATAGTATAAATAATTTTTAAATCAAATTATTTTTTTGAAACTAAACCCAAACCATAAATCCAGCTGAACATAAAACTGTTTCAGACAGAAACAGTAGGTGGTGGTTCTCTGTTATGTTGTCTTTATAAGGTACACAATGCAACTTTTCAAATAGTGTATGCATGCTTCCACACACACACACACACACACACACACACACACACACACACACACACACACACACACACACACACACACACACACATACACACACACACACACACACACACACACCTAAAGGGAGCTATGATTGCATAAATAACTCATGACTGAAATCAAAACAATTGAAATAAAATGCATTCAGATAAATAAATTAATAGTATGACTAAATGAAATGTCCATTAACAAAACCTCACCTTCTTAAAAATGTGCCAATAACCATAGTCATACCAAACAAGATGCTTTCAATTCAGAACTGCAGAATCACTTTACCAAACATTTTATTTAAAATAAATGTATAACACTTAAGTAATTCTTTCTCACTGCATTCAAATTATGTTCAGAGATAGTTATTCGGCATGCATTCTTGGAGACCATTAAGGAGCCAAGCCTGAATTCTCAATTGCTCCAAAGTACTGTCTGGTTAAATGACTTCCTCAAGGGCACACAGTAGACAAATGAAGGTGAAAGGATTCAAACCTGTACACCTGGAATAGAAAACAGCTCATTAACTAGTTGCAGCTTCAGTCTTCTGTCCTAAAAGACAGCCTTCTCACATTCAAAATAAAAGGTTTTGATTACTTTCTCATAAGACAGCTACCTAATTATACATCAGATGCTTACCCACATAAGAATCTCAAGCATGATTCAAACATAAAAATAAAACTATATGTGATACAGACATGGGGACTTCACCCCCCTGCCCCCCCACAATCCTCTTACTTTTTATATACTAACTCAGTGGTCGCTGAGCTGTAACCAAACTGAAATCACTACTATAATGATATAGCTGACTATATTACTTTTAGCGATAGCAATGGAAATTGATTAATCAGGCAACCTAAAAATAAAGTTAAAAAACATTTTTTGTGCCTGATCCATTAAAGGTATGCATTATATAAAAATATAATGTGGTTTAGTATTTTCTCACCATTTAAATGAATTTCAATAACACTGAAGTAGTTAAACATCATAGTATGAATGAGTAAGGAGATTTAGACAGCTAGTCATGTTTTGTGAAAATAAGTTCCTTGCCTAAGGTAAAACAGATGTGGTATATAACTGAAGTCCTTTGACTAGTGAATGATATTATAAAATCACCATTTTTGAACTTTCATTTTAACAGACAATGACAGAAGGAATAAAACTGAATTTCAACATGCTCTATTAGGATATTATAAGGCATTCTAAAATGACTTATTAGCTAAAGTCTGGATAGCAATTTTTTTTTTCAGTGTAGGCACAGTACGGAACATATTATTTAACGTTCATGAAAAATAATTATACTAATTCAATGACTTGAAAGTTACTAGAGCCAGCTGGACAAAAAAGAAAGCTGTGATGGTAGAAAGACATCTTACACGAGACCTAGGATTCAGTAAGCTCTGTAAAGGCTTTGCGTGAAGCCTACATGGAGTTTACATGTGTGCGCAGTGATGTGTGGTGAGCAGCAGTGCTAATTGCATATTCATGTCACTAACCATGTGTTACCAGTCAGGAAACCATGTAACACAACACAGATAGCAAACCTCTTCAGAGCACAGTAGGTTAGCAGGTTTGCTTGAAATGCCACAATGATCACCAGGGCTTAACTTATAGTATTTCTTATAGCTCTCAATCTCTTAATGCAAGAAATCTGGACAAGGCACAACATAATGTGGGGACACTGAACCAGAAATAGGGACAGATTTTATATATTTGCTCTTTTAAACTTAGAAATGTATGTGAATAACAAGGGTTTGTGTGAAGATATATTTTCTGAAGGATTTGAAGTCTGAAACTCAAATGTATATAATTATTGCATGACAGCAGTCCTGAGATCATCCCGATGATATGGCAGAAAACCACAGGTTTTATAAAAAATACACCAAAAGATATATAAGGCAAAAATCTGCACAGTTGATAGGTATGATAGTAATGTATATGGTCCAAACACAGTACAGGACACTGTATACAGTGCAGAGTACTGTGAAAACCCATTCACAGCATTCCTTATTGAAGTGGTGTAAATGATATGTAAGGGTACATGAACTGACATGTAAAATAAATAAATACTCAGTGGAAGTATGTGTATTGAATAGGGACACACAGAAGAATTGTAGGAATGAACACAGGGAAAGAGGACAGGTGAAACAATCTAATGTACAGCAGATGAAGGCATGACAATGGAAGAGTTGTAGCAACAGCACCAATCAGATATCAATATGGTACAGTAGAGATTGCACAGTGAAGATGTATATTATATGACTGTCACACAAGGTGATATAACAATGTGGAAGATGTTTGTGTAAGATAAACATTTTTATGTAAATAATGCAGAGGACTTCTATCAGGGTTGTGATATACAATTGGGGTAGGGTGCATATTGTGAAGCTGTGCAAACTAATTTACCTGAATATGTGTATAATCTCAGCAGAGATCTCAAGCAAGTGGGATACAGATAAAGATTCATAGACAACATTAAAAGAAGCAAGCACAATCATGGGCAATATCAGAATAATACCACCAGTAATCCCATGCCTCTGACATAACATATGTGATTTAGAGTGATCAGAGATGATTCTGCACAAACATACCTGTACAACTATTATGACATGCCTGTACTCTATAAAGATAATCACTCACACTGTTCTGACACTGTAACATCTGCTGGAGGTGTTAGGAGGGACACTGCTATACCTATATGTGACACTATGAACAATACAGGATAGTTGACTGATGTGAACGGCATATATACATATATATATATATATATATATATATATATATATATATATATATATATATATATCCATCACTCAATAATACTAAAAATCCACAGTCAGAGGCAATCTTTAAGGATTTAATGGCAGACAAATACACCCACAGACCAGTTTCACTGCATGGCGCATTTAGTGTGTGCCAGGAAACGGAAAATGTTAATTCATAAAGACAAGAATTAAAGCAACAGCATTAAATAAAAATAACGCAACAGCATTAAATAAAACTAAAGAATCAGACTTATGGATACAACTCCATAAAGCACAATTACAAAACTGTACCACCAAATAGCCAATAAATGCATTGCTATGAAAAATTAAATGTTATATTACCTATCATAAGCCTGCAATGATCAAAAAGGTACCTGAAAATTAATTACCGATGGTCATTAAGACCTGGTTTAAATAGAGTACCCAAATTAATTATCCACATACATTCCTTAAATGTCAGAATATGATGTTTATGTGATACTGTGATGTCATCCCCCACTACCATGTCTATGCCCAAAAAAAAAAAAAAAACAAAATGTGTGGAATTATTTACTAAAACATGTTTATATAAAGCACTTTGTGAGCATTTACAGTTAATATCACGTTTAGTGCTATACATTCTTTGAAAGAACAAGACGTTTATCCCCCATAAAAAGACCCACATTGGCAAACTGCCATGTATACAACCCATTCACTAGAACACGTGATCAAATGCCTTATATTTTATACCTTTGGGGTATTGACTGAAGTAAAGGACTTAGTCCTAGATATCAATCTGCAATATGTGCAATGTTCACAAAAAGTGCTACCAACAATTCTTCTGGCTACATGACCCAGACTGACTGGTATGTCCTTTTTTAAAGGAAGAAAAAATGCTTGCTTACTGTTTTACCCCTGTGAAAAACAAAATGACAAAAATTATCCAACACTGGTCCAAAAAACACATCAGACTTCAAGATATGCCAATACTTGGTTATCACGTATTTTATCTTAAAAGTGTTAGTACCAAAAGTAGTGATTAACCTGCGCTTATCTTGACCATCTAAATTATCCACTTGCTTTTCTTGAAAAAGTTCCATCCTAGGTGACTGGCCTGCCTGTTGATAGGCAGAATCAATCAAAGTATTATTATAACCCCTTGATCTAAATCTGGATTTAAGATTATCTGCCTCAGTGTGAAAATCTTTTTCCGAATTGCATATTTGTCTAATTCTCAAAAACTGGGCCTTGGGAATATTATTGACTATATGTCTGGGGTGGCAACTATTGGCGTGTAATAAAGAATTCTTAGAAAATGCTTTGCAATAGATGCTAGTAAGAATAGTCCCATCTATAGCTTTAGTCACATTTACGTCCAAGATTTCAACATGAAATAAATCAATTTTGCCACTGAATTGTATACCATATTCATTGGAGTTCAAATATGTAATGAATGATTTCCACTTGCCTACATTTCTATTCCAAACTGCTCAACAATCATCTAAATATCTTTGCCGCATAATTAAATGTGGTAAAAACACATTGGTGTCACTATAAATGAATTGCAACTTGAAATACCCCATAAATAGGTCCGCATAAATGGGTGTGAAAGTGGCACCCATAGCGGTACCTTTAATCTGTAAAAAACACTGAGATCCAAATCTAAAAGAGTTATGTTCTAACACTAACCATAATAATGTAAGCAAGAATTACAGTTCTGCCTCTGCAGGCATTCTAGAATATTGTAACCAGTATTTCACTGAACAAATACCACCCTGATGTCGAATACTGGTATATAATGCTTGCACATCTAGTGTACCTAAATAAACATTGCATGGAAGTTGTAAATCATTCATAAGTGCCAAAAATAGTTATTATCTTTAGTTCTAGCTCTGACAAAAATCAAAAGAGGTTTAAGTTTAGATTCCAAGTAAACCAAAAGAGATTCTATTAAGGAACCTCTTCCTGGCACTATAGGGTGACCCATAGGTTTGTTAATAAATTTATGAATCTTTGGCACCAAATAAAAATATTGAGGTTGTGGATCATCTACCACCAATTGTTGTGCCAAAGAACTATGTATAATAACTTCTGATTTAGCCTTATTCAAAAGCTCATCTATCACATTTTTTAAACCTAGTGTGAGGTCAGTTGGAAGGTAACAATAAGATATAACACCATTAGGTTGTCTATTGACCTCAACTTCATACTCTTGTGTATCCCAAACCACAATAATACCCCCCTTGTTAGCGTTAATGATAACTAACCTGTTGATATTCTTCAAACTAACCATAACTGATTTTTCATCAGCAGTTAGATTTTGTGAAAAGTTCTTAAAAATGCTACCTCGATTCACATGTAATTCATGTAACACTTGTTCAAAAATTTTTACAGAACCATGATAGGATGGTTGAAAATTAGACTTTTTAAAATTATATTATTTTTAAAATTATTATAAAATTCTATACAACACCGTATACCACAACCTCTGCGCCTGGACCTCTAACAGATTTACTGATGAAATGTTACCTTTCGTGCGACAGCCAGTTTTGATCTCACCAGTCTATCTCCAGCCCATGGTTTGATACTTCCCTTGGCAAATTTGGACTCATTTGTTTTTGGTCAATGGTTCATCTATATATATATTTTTTGTCTTTCGTGTCTTTCATGTTTTCTACAATGGTTCAGTATTACTTTTTTCTTGTCTTTCTAGCTTTTCAGGTTACATATCAGTGACTTTTTAAGATTGTTTTTTTAATTAACAGCCCTCATTCAGTTCCATATCTTAATACATTAGTTTCTATTGATATCCATTATTTAAGAATTTTTCACTATTTTGTTTCTCTATTTAGTTTCTGTATCTTATTTTTTGGATATCTAGCTTGGTTCTTACTTTTTTGCTTTTCTAGCCTGTTTCTTATTCTACATACATGTTATTTTACATATATGTTGTTGCTATTTCTCTAGTAAGCTAGGCTTTGCTTATTATGCTCTTTTAGGTCATCCACCATCCTGATGAAGATTTCAAAAAGTGTAGCATAACAATGTATTTTACCAGCAAGGGTTGATTTTTTTCCAGCAAGACTATTTTTAGTTAACTACATTTTTTTAGCTAATTTTAGCTAATCTTCAAACTTCACTATTGTAGGTTGAGAGTCATTCTACTAACCACGTATGAGCTGGCTCAGGGTATCTAACCTATCATATTGTAAGGCGTGTTGTCAAGTTGTCGTGCCCAATCACAATAAAGTTTTTTTCACCCGCACTTGATTGGCTCCCACTGACACACCCCCAGGTACTCTTATAAAAGGAAATCCTCTGGATCACTCTTTCCATTAAGGAACTACGCTTCGATGGTGATTGTACTTCTGGTACTTTTTACTGCAATAAAGTATGACCTTCTAGAATCTGAACTTCAACTACATTGATTTTTTGCCACCACGGTGAGCAGAGCTCCTTAGCTGAGCCACATTTACGTTCTTTTGCCTGTTTTTCTGTGTGTTTTATCTTTGATTTCTAGCTGCCACACTAGCGGTACCTCTCACCAGGCGACCTGACCAGCCAGAACTACGACCTGTATACGAAGCCTTTCTAAAGGCTTTACTCAGCCTTCAACCACAAGCGCTGGAGTATGCACAGCCTTTCTCAAGGCTTTATCGGTAGCCCAGCTTCTTCACAGACATCCCACCGTACTTTTATTAAGGCAGCCTACCTGGTCATCCATTTGCTCTTGGCTTTCCTAGGGTATTTTATTCATGGACATTTTTCCTCCTCTGCATAGGAGCTTAAATACCCAGGTCCCACAGACAATCATTTTCCTGCTGGTCCTTGATGATGTTGTAAAGATACCTACTCCATGTTGAAAAAGGAAGGGTCATCCTTATCAGTAACTACATTATCCAAAAATGACCTTAAATCTTGCAATGCTGCCATGTCAACTAATAAAGCTGAAATCCAAACAATAACACTCAACTTCTGAAAGGTTACCTATGTGATGTTCCAAATTGAATAATATCAAATGCCCTGGTATAAAATCAAAATTCACAGTCTAAAAGCAACAGCATTCATGTAGAATAGTGACGCAAAACACAGGAACTGTGCACTATGAATCAGGTGCCATGGAAAAATACAAACAGTTCAAACAACCACCTTCAGCACTCAATAATAATAAAAATCCACAGTCAAAAGCAGTGTGTAAGGATTTAAGAGCTAGAATTAAAGATATAATGTGCATCACCAGAACAGGTAGCACACAAGCATCTGGTGTAACATTCTCAGTAGTTGTGTTACATACAAGGAAGTAGTCAACACTGTGACAGCATGATGGTGGACGTTCCACTTACAATCTAGACCAGGACACAGGTAACATACCTATTCATCTGATTATAGGGTGTGATGTCTACATTATACTTGGGTTGTGTGTTTGTTTTCCTGATGTAACAGATCTCCCCATGTTTTTTATCATTGCAGGTGTTGTCATGTCTGTGGCAGCAATCTTTAGTGTGTGTTGATACTGTCTGTATCTGTATTATGCTAATGTCATAGTTGGAATCAATGATTTCCCACAATCTGTAGTCCTTCAGACAGCTGTTTGGACACAGGATATATATGTCATCTGTGATGTCTATCACTTAAATAATGGACAAGGGAGGGTCTAGCAGACAGTTATGAGTGAGGACCTGATCACTGTATCTGTGATATAGGTCACTTCACACATTTCAACATATTTAAGTGCCACATATGTGATACAGTGGTCTACACATTGGGTGATATAGGTGTTTATGACCATGTCTGACAGTGATGAGTGAATACCTCAGCAGGGATTTGTGTCAAATGCCTTGGGCTTGTCAAGTTCAAAAGGATGATATTGTGTCATCATGCATACTCTCGACGATCTCTCTGAGAACATCTAACAGATGTAACAGACATGGTGTAGCATTAACAACTCACACAGGTCTGGTGCACACAGCTGGGATATTACTAATGTCCATTTAGAAAAGGTCTATGATGACACACTGGCCTACCTCACAGATGAGGAGAGTCAGGATGTATCTATACATGCATGCATCGGCTAATGCCCCACCCCAGCTCAGATGAATCCATGTTGATATACACCCTTCTACAGGAACATAGTCTGTATGGAGGGTGTGTTGAAGTACGTATTCAACCATGTCAGTAAGGTGTATGTGACACGTCATGTGATAGTCAATCTATGATGTTGTCACAGCCCAATGATCCTGTGTGATAGGCCAGGATGAAGGTAAGACAGTGCATACTGGCTATCCTGATCTGGCCTAGGGTTTGAACACAATCCTCATGCAGGTATCATTGAAAAACACTCCCATCTTGGGATTAAACCTTAAGTCACTAGATGGGTAACCAGCTGGCTCAGTGACAGAACACATACTGTGAAAGTTGGTGAATCAACTTGTACCAGTATAGCTGTCATCACTGACGTACTCCAGAGATCTGTGCTTGAACTTTTACTGTTTGGAATCTATTATTTGCTGATTCTGGCATACTGGGTGCAGTTGCTGAGTCATTAACATACTACAGTGGGAGCTAATGCAGACAAATTATTGGGGACAAAATAACATGGTCTACAAATAAATGAAAACATGTGTCTATTTTGTCCTTCTGCAAAGTGGAATTCCCTGCCAATTACAGCATTGACAAACAGTCCCACTATGCTGAAACCCAGTGATGCAAGCACTGGGAACACACATACATAGCAATCCGAACTTCAACCATCAAGTGCCCACACTGTTATTGAAAGCTATGTTTTGGACATCATAAGTCATGCAATCATATTCAGATCTGAGTATTATATTACAGCACTGTACTCGACCCTCATCAGAGCACTAATATAGAGTATACTGCTCTCTTTTGCATGTACCACACCAGACACATGCAGCAGCTGGAGAGACCACATGTGTTTCTCACCAAGAAAACACAGGCTCTACAAACCATGCCATGATGTATGTAGATAGACTGAAAGCAGTGTCACTGTAATCTGTATTGTATAGGATGAGGTGACTTCTGTTTGTTCTCCAGGCAAGCCTCTGACCCTGCCCTGGTGGGAATAGTGCACATCTACGAATTAGGTATAGCTGATGACATCAGCAGTGTCTGTTGAGGAAAATATGGCAATAGCAATGTCCCATAAGCTGGTATAAAAATCTCTCTATAATGTCAAGCAGGTGCACAAACACATACAGTCCAGTTAACTGCAGTGATAATAGAAACCCTACCTATCTAAGTACACAGACTACAGAACTCTGTATTCAAGGCAAGTGTCACAGGTCAAGTCTGACTTTATTTTTATTTATTTATTTAACATTTGTTGACCAGGAAAGTCCGACTAGGCTCCACAGAGCCTATTTTCAGCAGAAGTCCGGGGAGAAATGCTCCAGTCGCATGCCTTTAGAATGTGGGAGGAAACTGGAGGAACCCCACACAAACTCAGGGAGAACATGCAAACTGCATACAGGAGGCACCCCAGCTGAGAATTGAACCAGAGAACCTCTTGCTGTGAGGCAACAATGTTAACTGCTGCACCACTGTGCTGCCCACTGACTTGCAGTGTTTCAGGCAGCACTTTATAGCTGATGACATCAGCAGTGTCTGGTGAGGAGAATATTGCAATAACAGTGTCCCACATGCTGGTGTAAAATGCTCTCTGTAATGTCAAGTAAGTGTAGACACACACACACACACACACACACACACACACACACACACACACACACACACACACACACACACACACACACACATGCACAGCAGTTGACTGCTGTGAGAACAGAACCCCTACATAAGTACACAGACTAGAGACCTCAGTAATTTATACAAACACCACATCACAAGTCTGACTTTTACAAAGCTGAAGGCCAACTTATAGTGCCTGATATCAGCACTGGATACAGGAGAGAAGATGTTGGGAGGCCTGCATGAAATGGATGTGTAGGCATGTGCAAGTATCAAACTACTGTAATCCATGGGATTGGAGTTGTAACAGTAGGATGCATGGTTCTACTCCTCTGGCTAGGCACACACACACACACACACACACACACACACACACACACACACACACACACACACACACACACACACACACACACACACACACACACACACACACACACACACACTTGACTGCAATGAGAAAATAACTCATACCTTTGTAAGTACACAGACTATAGAGCTCAGTAATTTAAGTAAGTACCACAGCACAAATCTGACTTTTACAAGGCTGCAGGACAACTTATAGTACATGACATCAGCACTGGATGTAGCAGAGAAGATGTTGGGAGGGCTGCATGAACTGGATATGTAGGCATGTGCAAGTACTTTTACAAGGCTGCAGGACACCTTGTAGTGCATGACTTCCACACTGGATATAGGAGAGAAGATGATGGGAGGCCTGCATAGGTTTATAGCTTCATAGGTTCCTAGGAGGTTACTAGGCTAATGGCCCTTGCTCCTCTACAAGTTTAGCTGTGTAAAAATCCAAGTACATTTATTGAGCATAGATGTTCATTGTTAGCAGAGCAATTTTGTGATCAGCACCAAATGGCCCTGTTCATGAGTGACATAGGTGCCACCCCTGGGGTGAATTTATATTCACCCATCCAGTTGTTACATTTGCTCTTGAATATGGTCATTGTGATGTACTGCTTCACATGCAGTGGGAACCTAATACAAAGGAGTGTCAATTCCTGGGAGATATAGCTTTCTTTCCAGACCAGTATGTTGTGTTTATGCCACAGGCTAATTTGAGATCCCTGGAGCAAGTGATTATTGTCCCATTTTATTTGTGGATGTCCAGCATTTACATCAGGCAAGGTCTGAGACTGCTCTGTAGGCCAGGCCCAGGTCACCTCTCACCAGCCTGTATGATACTCAGTACAGTGACAGGGCTTTCAGTCTTTCCATGTATGTCATGTTTTGGAGGCCCTGGATTCTCTTTGTCAGAAACCTCTGTGGTCTCTCCAGTTGCTGCAAGTGCCCGGTGAGGTACATAGAGAAGGGAGCATTGTACTCAATTAGTGGTCTGATAAGGATCAAGTACAGTGGAGCTCTGACCTTCCTGGTCTTGGATGCAATGATTTTAGTTATAAGGAGGGCAATGTAGAATGTATGTGTTTTACCACTATAGGCACATAGTGATTGAAGTTTAAATTGCTATCAAACTGTGTTCCCAAGTTGCACACCAATGAGTTTGAACTTAGAGGGGTGCTATGTTTAACATAATTAGCAGCACTACTTTTTTGCTAAAGAGGATAATGAGGCATTTTCTTGCATTAAGGTTCAGTCTATGAGTTTGGCAGCAATCATTTGTCTGTGTCAGGCCTTTCCGTAATATGTTAGCATTGTTGGGAAACTCTATATGGCTGCACCCAGTTGACAGTCCTCTGCAAACTTGGTAGGCCACAGGCAATCTACCTTCTCCTGGACATCAGAGAAATAGTTTGTAAACAGTAGAGGGATCAGCACAGATCCTTGTGGTACTACATTTGTAAATGGTCTACTGCTTGAGGTGGACTCCCATACGAGTCACTTGGCTACCATCTAGTAATTTATGGGTTAAGTCCCAGATTGGAGATCTTCTCTAAGATACTTGAATAGGGGAGTATGCCAAAGGGCTTGACTAATTCAACATAGGTGGTATGTCCTGTTTTCCCTTATCCAGGGCTTTGGGGACATTATCAAAAAAGTACACTAGGTTTAATAAGCAAGATCTACCATTGACAAAATCAATATTGGTTGGGTCAAGAGTGTTGAAGGCCACCTATGCCTCTGTGGATAAGGTCCATGATAAATCATACCATAGCCATGCAGATAAGGCTGGTTAGGCTTATGGGTCAACAGTTCCCAGGGTCAGTTGATAGATGTGCAGGCATGTTCAACTGTGAAGATAGTTCTAGTTCGCAATGTTACCAGATTGTCATGCATTGCATATCACACAACATTTGATATTAATTTATGTAGTGTAGTTGATATATATATATATATATATATATATATATATATATATATATATGAAAAAGTACTAGAGACACCATGGATGCAGTGCATTGGGGGAGGGAGAACTTGGCTGCATTGTAAATATGTGACATATTCAGTTTATTAAGTTTTGACGTAGTTTCATGGCATAAAGAGTAAAATGGACGGTAAAAAGCACTAATACATGCATAATTTGACTTTGCATAGCATAGCAGTTAACAGTGGGTTTGTGTGATAGTTGGCAAAGTGTTTACACATGTGAGGTACACATTTCCATTATTTTCCCTGTTTGCGTGTAGTTAAGGAATGCGCAAACATGAGACACATTGCTAACAGTCTGATATTTAGTACTGAGTTTATGAAACACACCTGCTGCTTAGCTTACTCTGTGGCAGCAGGTGTAAATGCATTGATACATTTCTTTTGTAGCCCAGATGATACTGGGTTCAAATCCAGGTGTATCTAATACAGTGATAATGCAATGACATCAATTCTTTATAGTACATGTGCTGCTGTGTGTTGGGATAGAGCAGTGGGTTTAAGTGACATTGCATGGATGTAACCATAGGATTGTAGAGCCACTCACTGTCGCTTGACATTGGTAAGTGATGCAAAAACTCCAGGCAAACCTAGAGGCCAAAAAGTGATGGGATCCATTGCTTTTTCTGCTACTGATGTGAGTTGTGTGTGATTCTATTTTTTCTAACCAGATTATAGGTGTTAAAATGGGGTAGATAGGAAAGTGTTGAAATGGAGAGCAAGCAGGGGGAAGAACAAAGGGAAAGCAATACAGGTGTAGGAGGGAGGCAAGAACGAGCCATAGCTATCCATTTCTTCAACTGTAAAAACTGATAATACATGCAGAATATTAGCTGAATTTGGATGGGCACCTCCAGAAAGAGGAGTGACAACAACATTATCAGGTTGTATAGCAAATTGGACCAAATCAAGTGTGTTAAGAAGACAATTGTGCCAAATGGAGAGCTATGTATGGGATGACATTTTTTTCCAATACAGGTGCCCCATTTATTTTTTTTAAATTCAGTAAGAGAGGAATGCTGGGTAAGGCACATAGGTAAGTGTGGGTCAGGTAAGTTGATTAGGTGAAGAAGCAAATGCAAACAAACAAGACAGGAGGCAGGGATGGTGAGCAATATGAAAGGTTATGGGACACTATGATAGGGGTGAGGGAGGGGACAACCCAGGCTCATGCCCATCAAACTTGGAGACAGTAAAAATTGAGTCCTCACCCACTAGACTGTCATCACTGTCCCGTTACTCTGCTGGTGGCTGGAGTGCTTGACATCTTCTTCTCCTATGGACCATGAGGGAGAACAGCCTCTCCACCTGGCATAGACATACACCAGTGGTGTGGTACATAACCCTATGCACCAACCCTGGCATCTCCTGGTGGGTGATGAAATCCCCATCTCTGTCCCTGCTCCTGGAGGGTACCACTGCACCAGCTGCCAGGGCAGTACTCCCTGAGGGCACAGGTAATGCAGGGGCAGCAGAGGTAGTGCTAATAGGTTGGGTCCCAGATGTGCTGGGCAGCAGTGCTGGAGCCGGTGTAATGGGGTAGGCTGATCCACGGGGGCTGGCCTATCTCACTGTGCTGTGGAGCATTTATTTTATTTTATTTTATGTTATTTTACATTTGTTAACAAAGAATGTCCAGCTGGACACAAGTCCATTTGCAGTGGAAGTCCAGGAAGAAAAGCTCCCAAGAACACAGTCAACAAAGATCACAATTAATCCACAATATGCAAATTGATTAGGTGAAATACAGAAAATAAACAGCTGTATAAAGATATTCATGAACATAAAATACAGAAAATAAATAGCTGTATAGATATTCATGAACATAAAATATACACTATCAGATAAGCCAGACAGATTACATATAAACAAAAGAATATATTATCTACTTAAACATCCTGTGTCAGAGAATCAGATATGAACCACTTCTGGTTAGTGATAATTCAGATTAGGTGTAATGGTGTGACTGAGGGTTAACCTTGCCTGGACTAGTACAGGAACAGAGCCAAGTATTGGTTAGATGAGCTTTTAGTGAGTTTAGTGATGTGGTACAGATGGATGACATGGAGACATTTTGACAGCACATGATAGAAAATAACAAACAAGAGACAAGGAATGGAGTGAGAGAAAAAAAAGAGACAAGAGTAGTACGATCATATGTCCCATAAATGCATTAAAACAATCATATAACTACTTCATCTGAAGTATTACATTTAAGCATGCATCCTGACAAATACACACTATAACTACAGATTGGTGACAGTAATCCTTGGCATATGTTCCATTTATACAGATTACAGTTAACAGCAGGTCATTTGTGCCACTTGTATAGTGTTTTAATTAAATGTAAATATTATTAAAGAAATACAGTATTGTATAGGTGTGATTTGTAGTATCTGAACCCACAACTTCTGACTGCAGTCTAATATTTGACTCCTAAAGTTGGTTGTGCTACAGAGTAATGCATGCATACTTGCTTTTACAGCTAGGATATGCATGCTCAGTTTGCTACAACTGTATAAAAAACCCAAACATCTATCTCTAACTTTAAAGCTACAATAACACTTATCTTGTGTTACATACATACAACTTGCTTCCCTCAGTCTCTCCATTCGAGCAACATGATCTTGTCTATTGAACTCACATTTAGTATTAGCTGGCGAAACAACAGAAAAGAACAGAGGCATTATGTGTATCAGTCTTGTGGGTATTTAGCTTTCTAACTATTACAAGTACACTCTTATTATCATACTTACACAGCTGTGGGATGCCGTCAGTCTCAACTTTTACCATTTAATAACGTAATTCATTCAACCAATCATTGAGGGTATCCCTTTTATGCCTGTGTAGGCATTAAAATGATGCCTGCACTGCTCTTTAGTGTGTGGGATTCCAGTAGCACTGGATATGGCCTGAGCCAAACTATTCCATGCCTTAGACTTGTACTGGGAGGCAGAATAGTCCCCCTGTAGAAGGCTTTGGCTGTGGTGCTATAGCAGGAGACCAATAAATATCCCAGAATCCTGGACAACCCACCTCTGAGCCCTAAACTGGGCAGCCTCCCCTCTAATACCAGACATGTCTAATATCCAAACTAGAGCAATGGCAACTGATGCTTTCCCACCAATTCCAGTTATAATGTTTACTGGTAATATGCAAACCCAAACAGTGATGGGAACAGTGTTTGTGCTATATTAAGCAGAGCGCAGCAGTGCCAAGCAGAGAGGATATAAATACTTGAAATTGGAAGGTTAATCTTACACTTGGCTTTAGTTTGAGGGGTGTCTGGTGATGTAGCTTGGAAATATATATTTGGAATTGGGAGGTAACCATTAGGTGAGGTGAGTTTGCAGACAGGCACTGGGGGCATAAATGTCATAACCTGAGACATTTCTTTTTGCATTTATACACTGATAAAATTGATTTTTACAGTGTGGGATTCAAACCTAGGCATAAGGAGCAAAACATTTTCTTCCACAGTGTTGATTTTCCATCTTTTCCACAGGAGAAGTGCTGCTCAGACACAGTCAGGAATCAATCATAAATACACATAACAGCCTGAAGTGTTACACATGTATGTGTGTGACCTGACAAGGTTCTTGTCTATAGATCCAGTTGTGTATGTGTGGTATGTAATTGTGAAGGCCATTCAAGTCAAAATAGCAGAATTATACTTACAGAAATATAGTAGACAGCATACCCTCAGTCATACATCTGAAAACGCAATAAGGATGTCTAATCCCACATACATATAATTCATATCAGCTCTACTATCTAAAGTGTTATAAGTGAGAGTGAATGTAATGGGTTGTAGAACAACAGTATAAATATATAGAATATCCTGTATTAGAACCCAGGACCATGTGTATGGCAGCCCTACACTTAACACCTGTTACCACAAGCATGTTGAAATAACACTTGTCTATTTTTCAGTTCATTGTAATAAACTGCACTGTCTCAACAGTAAAAGTAAGTTGCACACCTTTTATTAGAACCAATAACCATCTGCACTCCAGCTCTACACTTACACCTGCTGCCACAGGACTAGTTACATGATGTTTCTATAATTTCATGCTCATTTTTAAGTCCTCTGTGTTAACCACCCCACAACACTGCTTAATGTGTTTGCACAGTGTCTAACAGAATTAATTAAATGTATCCATTTTCAGTTATTAGCTATCTGAGTCCTGTCTGCAGGTGTTGGGGAACCTTGCCAATCATTGCACAATGCTGCTAAATGCATTTGCATGACAGAAAGCAAAAATTGCAACAATGTATTGTTTTCACCTTTGCACTTTTATAGATGCCTTGTCTGCAGGTGTCTCTTCCTGTATGGGCCACTAGTCCAGGTTTGTGTCCCACTAAACGTCATAAAAACAAGATAAGCATGACCAAACCTGGCATTCATTTTTCTCCATTTCCACCACCAGGCAAGCACTGACCAAAACTGAGGATAAGCAATGTATCACACTACAAAATGTTAGTACACATGAAATAATTCCACATAGGTTTGGATTTGAACTCTCACTCCAATGAACCTTCAGAACACTGTAAGGGTGCCTTATTCCTCTTTGCCACAAAAACATCTTTGCAGCAGGGAACTGAAATCATTCTGCATACAACCAACTGCAACATTATCTACGATACTATGAAACCATATAACAGTTATTTGTACATGTATTCACTTTGGATGTAGTGCACTGAGTGATCACATAACCATTTATGAGTATTGCTTGAAAGTATACACTGCTATCTTACCTCTCTGTATTTGTTGCTCATTCTTGTATATCTGACCAGTTATTTCAGACATGCAGTCTGTAAGAAATTCCATATCATTATCTGTAAAATGTGTGGGGATATTAAATGACAATAATATAATATACAGTTGCCAATAAATGTTGGATGCTAATGAACAGAACTTGTGAATTGTGTGCTGCTTACTTACATTTCCAAATTTTGCAAAATTACTTTTAATACTTTGTAAGTCTAATGTGACACACCCACTAGATGTAGGGCAGTCTGCATTGCTGTTGTGTTTTCCTCCTCCCTATCAGTAATCATTCACAATTAAAAACACTGAGGGAGTGCCTGCATTATGTTTACATTTAATACATGGAGCCAACTATTTGAGATTCAGCAATTTTAATGCGTTCACACCTGCTTTACATCTTCACAGTGCTGACAACCCTGATTGTACACCACAAAAAGGAAACTGTGTAGTTAGGGAACCTGAAGGTGAGGGGACTTGTTTATGTGGAGAACATAGAAAAGAGGCTATTACACTGGGATATATATACTGAACTTGAGAAGGTATGCTTGCATTGTTTAGCTATGTACTGCATGCGCTGAAATGTCATTAAGAAAAATCAGTCTAAATGTTTATATATATAAATAAATATATATATATATATATATATATATATATATATATATATATATATATATATATTTATTTATTTATTAATTATTTCCTGTATTTGTTGATTATTATCACAGATGATCCTGACAGTGGAAGTGTGTGACTTCTACCACTTGATGCAGAGGTTGAATATGACACTGAGGTTGACATACAGTCATCCCCTGAAATTCCATCAGACACAGCCAGTAGGCCTACACCTACACATTCCAGTGAACCCTCAGATATTGAATAGGTGGAGGCTCAGACAATCAATCAGGGAAGTGTGGTTACTGCAGCTTTGGTGCCTCTTAACTCTGATCATACCTAAAGTGTGGATGAGGTGCCATGCAGGAGGGTTGCTAGGAGTGCTTGGAGAAGGCCTGCTGTCCATCCTCCATCTAATCAAGGTGTCTCTTCCCATGCCACTCAATGTATGTTTACGGCTGTCATGGAGGTACAGGCACTTTGCCATAGGTCTTCCAGAGAAATGTTTAGGGTTGTAGATGTGGCACAGACTGACATGTGTGACTTCCTCCACCATGTTGCTGATTCAATGGATCAGATGAATGACACATTTGACTGGGCAGTGTCTGTGATCGAACATCTTCGGGAAGGGGACAGCATCCTCATGGGCATAGGTCAGCAACATCATCTGATGTTAGCAAAAGTGACCTTGCATGATCACACTCCCACAGTGGCAGTACTTCCGCTGCCCCATCAGTGATTAAGCTGTCCACACCTAGATGTGGCAGACAATGAGGTCGTGATCCTGGGCATCTTCACGAAGGGAGCTTATCCAGCAGACATCAGTCACGTTCGGGTACCAGCAATGCATTTAACTATGGACATGGACATGCCAGTGCAACTCCTGACAGAGCCAGTTCTCATGGTAGGGTAAGACAACAATGAACTTCTATCTGTACTATGTATGGCTCACACCTCTCCAACATACAAAGATGTAGAAGTAGAACAGAGTTTGGCTGTGTTAATGCAGACACTCATACCAGTTTCACCTGGAGGTCCCATGAAGCCACGCACACATTTCCATGGCTCAGCCATGAAGCTTAAAACTCATTTTGTCTCACTGGCCATTTCTTACTTTATCCGAATGTCTGCCTGCTCCTCTTTCTTACTCACACACACTCACTGTCTTTTTGTGTCAGCATAGGCTTCCTGCCTCTCCCCCTCTGCAGCACCCTGTGCAAGTGATGATAATTGTGCCATGTCCCTGTTTTTTATCTTTTGGATTCAGGGATACATACGTTTTGTGTCTGATGCTCAGGGTGCATAGCTAACTTAGTGCTTAGTACATCTGCATTTGTCATGTTGACTTGGTAATTGTACCTATGGCTTATATTAGTCTTAGAAAGTTGGACAGTTGATAGCAACAAACTTTTTTCCATCGTTATGGTTAATGGTCTTGTGAGGGTTGTGAAGTCTGAAAATGAAATGTGTATCATTACTTTCTAACTACTCTCTTTTATGATTTTCCAGTACAAACATATGGTGCTAAACTGAGGGCATGGGGTGACCATCAATCCTATGGGGAGGTATATCTGTGTAAATCTTTGATGTCTAAGGCCTACTACTAAATAATGGACACTTATAAGTCAAATAAATCTCTGCTGTCACATGTTAAAGAAATTTCTGTACAAATCACCATCTTTTACTTGCTTACACTACCAAGTGACAACATGCAAGGATATACCAATCATTCATATGATTACACAATACACTCCAGGTTCAACACTTACCTTGTAAATCCAACAGTTGCAAGTTTTAGTTCAGGGCTGACTTTGTCTGACGCCAGCAGTACACAGCCAATACATGGGGAGGTAAAGGTTTTGAGAGTTGCCTGGCATCAATGTTGCTATATGTATGTGCATAGAAGGAAAGTTTTAGGCCCTTAGGTGGTAAGTGAGTGTGCTATGTGCTGCCTCTTAGCCAATGTGAGGGCATATTGAGCATGCCTGCATATGTCTACACCCACAGTGGTTGATGATTCCCCCTTTGACTTCTCACCTGGGTGTGGCTGTGGTGATCTTGCCATTGGTGGTGGGATGTGTGCCTCCCCTTGTTGATCGTGCTGAAGCTATTTTCTCATGATGATGTTGTGTGTCATGCCACATACTGTGAATATTTCAGTACGTGTACTTGGATTGTACTACAGGGCTCCCATAGATGTATCTAGGCATCAGAACCACAACTTCAGCAGCCCAAACATACACTTTGTGATATTTCTGGTTTGAGCATGTGCCTCATTATGGCATTCTTTAGCAGGTGTGTTTGGATTTCAGATGGGTGTCATCAGCCACGGTTCTACTGCATAACCTGCATCCACTAGTAAATAACCCTGTAGGATATCCTCCCTAGTGAGAATGTGATATAGTTGGGAGTTGGCCAGATATGTGAGTCATGATAACTACCTGGGTTGCCAGAACAACATTCAAGATGATTCCCTTGGCATTGCACATGATTTGGCAGTTAATTGAGTAGAAGCCTTTTCTATGTATGTAGAGTCTTCCCTGTTTCCTGGATGGTGGCTTCATTTCCACATGTGTGCAATCTATTATACCCAGTACTTCAAGGTAGTGTGCTACACAGTAGAACTCCTGCATATTTCTGGCCCTAACCTCAGGAGTAGGGGGGAAATATATGTGGTCAATGTCATGTATAGCATTCAGGAATTGATGGAGGATCCTGGATACTGATGCGCATGACATCCCCAGCATGTCCTCTGTTGATCTCTGAAAGATACCTGTAGCTAAAATTCTAAGTGCTGCATGTACCTTTGTCTCCACTGGGATGGGTTCCCCTCAGTTTTCCCGGGTCTGAGTTGAGGACAACAGAGGTTACAGAGTTCCTGTAGTATTTCTCTATCCACCCTATTGCACTCTACTATTTCCACATCATGTAGATTGGGATAAGTTACTCGGGGTCTGCAAACTCTTCTCCTTCTTGGCCTTGGCCTAATAGCAGCAGTAGAAGCATAGTCTTCAGCCTGTTGCACATGAATTAAAGCAACAGCAGCTCCTAACAGTTTTTCTGTGTAGACTCCTTTCTGTGGCTGTATTCCAATAGGTTTTGGAATTTGTAGGTTAAGCCAGCATTACATCTACATGGTTGCTTTTTAGCTTATTGAATAGCTTCTCCTTCTTGGATTTGTTGATTAGCATACAATTCATCTGCTTATGCTGCAATTTGCTTGCCACAGTGTTTATCTTGTTTGCATGGTTCTGCACATGTAGAGCCGCTTACTGAATCTAAAACAGTTTGCTACCATGTGGGATTTACTGAATTTGGCTGACTATAAGTCAATCACTGTAGAGTTAGTCTATTAAATGGTAAACCAGCCAATTGGCTGACATCCAGCATAATACTAAACAAATGTTAGCTGATTCTGCAACTGCTATCCTGTAGGGATGTGCATTCCATCTGTCAGCAATATGTGGAATGCCAGTGGAAGTTTTTGGAGCTGTGACATGTTAAAGAAGAATCTAGTATGAAATGCCCCTTGGTGGGTCTTTGGCTGGGTATATCTTCTCTACCAAATAGTACCACACATATTTTTATCAAACTCTCATATCTGTAGCTCTCTGTGTGTCCATACTAATGCATGTCATAATACAATACTATGTCTACAAACACAAAAATCTGACAGACTGCAAGTTTTTTTATCTCACATTTTTTTTTTCCTTTTTTGTATTTTTTCCACTTGGACATATCAAATCTCAGCCCATTGCCCATACCATAATAATGTATGTCAAATTATTACACAAGTCTGATTATCAATGTTCCCCCTACGCCTGCAAAATTTAAGCTCAGCCTCTACTAATGAGAGTTATAGCCCCAATAAGTTGTCAACTTCAGCTGATGCCATTGGGATCCATGGAGGCATGTTTTTAGTTCCCACCATCAGGGTCATATCCCAAGGTGTTATATCTGCCTTATCTCTTCTTGACTGTCAGGAATAAATGTGTGTCCAGCTTGATCCTCTCTAGACTAATCCAGTCATAGAGTTTGATATTCAGGACCAAAAAATCCACTACTGGGGGCAAGCATCTATGCCTGTTTACTCCAGTAGGTCAAGCCTATTTATGGTTATCTGGTCATCCAACACCAAACTGCCTACATAAGGCGTTGTCTCTAAGTGGATGTTTTATGTCTATTGGGAACATGAGTAGCATATGCAGGTGTACACGTTTAGACAGTTCCTTCTTTAAATAGTGATTTACCTTATGTCTAATTCTTTGTATAATTCTTAGGTTGTAATACCTTTGAGTATAATCTCATTTCCATTCCATGGTACTGAAACCTCAAATTCAGCATATATAAGTCACAAGTGTATGAAGATGCAACCATCTCTTGCTCAGGGGGGGGGTGCAAGTCACTGAACCTCATCTGCAAAAATCACTTCAAAGATATATGAATGAATTTCAAAATCAGTTAATTGATGTAACTGCAGTTTACTTTACAAGATGCCAGGATTTGTAGAATCAAATGTTACACTTTTGATGGAGTACCCTTCGAGCATATTGTAGCATGGCATGTGTTATAGGCTGTTAGGTTCCTAGGTTCCTATGAGATTACTAGGCTAACAACACCAAGGGGCCTTTAGGAACCTAGCAATGCTTCTCAAATGTATCTGACAAGTTTTGATACCCTAGGGTTATTTTAAGGGGCTTGGTCATGGGTGGTCAAGCATTTATAGGCTGCATCTGCCTACTAAAGACATAGGTGCCTGACCAAGGATAAATATCTGAGTCTCCTTCCACTAGTCCAAGATACACTTGAATTGGGTTAGGGAAGAACACTGTTTCATTTGGATGGGAAGCCTTTTCCAAGGAAGTGGTAATCTCTAAGAAGTAAGGGGTTGTGGGGCCTGCATGCAATGGATGTGCAGGCATGTGCAAGTATCAAAATACTGGTAATCCTAGTAAGGAAAAGGAAGGGGCAGAAATCAAATGCCATCACAGAAGTACCAAACAGAGAAAGCTATAAAGCAGTTAAGACAAGAAGTGTCACTGTTAGATGAGTAGGAAATACACACTAGGGATCACTTCTGTGGCTCTGCTTGACAGGGACACAGGAAAATAACTTTCTTGGGTGGTGTAAGCCAGGGAACCTTGTTGGCTAGACTTACTTAGGCCCTTGGACTGATAGCCTAGTACTTACCTATGGACCTATGAATCCATGCCATTGGAGAAGTAACTGTGGGATACATACTTCTGCTCTTTTGTTTAGGCACAAACACACACACACACACACACACACACACACACACACACACACACACACACACACACACACACACACACACACACACACACACACACATACACACACCCACACACACAGATATACACACACAGTCAGCTGCTGTGAGAACAGAACACCTGCCTATCTAAGTACACAGGCTACAGAACACAGTACTTAACACAAGTGCCATGGCACAGTATGATTCATATAGTAGTGCAGGTGAACTTATAGTAATTGACATCAGTAGACCATGTGGAGGACAACAGGTTGTGAGGCCTGCATAGGCACATAGCTTCATAGGTTCATATGAGGCTACTAGCCTAATAGTACCAAGATGTGTAGAAGCTTAGCTATATAAAAACAGAAGTATTCTTATTGAGCATAGTTGGATAGTCGTTTTTAGCACAATGTGTTTGTGAGCACCACCAGTAGGCCATGTCCATGAGGGACATAGGTGCCAGCTGAGAGGTAACGGTACAATCACCCAACCAGTAGTCAAGGTTGCGATTGAACAGGGTCATTGGCATGCATGCTTCACATGCAGTAGGAGACTATTACAGCCTCCTGGGTGGCACCTATGTCCTTAATAGACAGGCTCAGCTGTTGCTGCTCACAAAATCACTCTGCTAACAATAACCATCTAAGTATGCTTAATAAGGCTACTTGTGTTTTTATACAGCTGGGTTTCTATTGTCTCATATATAGTTTTAACCATGTACTCCTAAAACTTACCAGTACAATATATGAGAGATGCAAGTATACAATGAATCTATAATAAATGCTCTCTCTCTATAAGGTAACAAAACCAGATATCAGACAGGCTGTCAGTGAACACACTTCAACTCCTCAACCAACCAAGTGCATAACACATACAGCCACATATGCAGAGTTACTCATTAGAAGCTTACCGAAAGAGGAGAGCCCTCGCAAATGCAAAGCTTTTGCAGACATGACAGTCCCAATGGAACCTAGTAGACATAAAAACAAGTATATCACTGTCTCACCCATTAAGCCTATAGGCAAAAGGCCTCAAAACCAAAGTCTTGGTCATAGGTGACTCCATAGTGAGACACACAGATGTCCCCCTCCCCAGGTTGTACAAGGAGAAATTCACGGTCAACTGCCTGTCAGGTGCCAGGATCTGCAAAGTCATGCATGCACTCAAGTCTGTCAACAACAACCAAAGTTACTCCTCTGTCATACTCCATGTTGGAGTAAATGACTTGAGACATACCTCACTGGACTATTTGAAGAGAGATATGACTGATCTCTCAGATTTTGTATCCCAGACAGGTATGTTCGTAGCCCTAAGCAGCATTCTACCTTCACCCAGGATGATGCCTTAATACAACCAAATTAATTACTGACTTCAGCAATTGGCTAAGTTACTGGTGTCACTCCAGGGGGATCTAGTAGTTGTCAGGCTGGAATTATATGGTCGACAGACCAATCTTCTTTGCCAGGGAAGGTCTTCAGCTGTCAACTCCTGCTTTTTGGTTACTGGCCAAGGTACTTGCATCCCACCATAGTGACGCTTTAGGCAATGTTCTAAGAACAAACTTCCAGATGTAAAAAATATCCTAAAAATATAAACTCAGGTTATGCAGCTTAATGCTAGCAGTCTAAATCAGAAACTACACTCAATGGAGGCACTTTTTACTTGGGAAGGTGCCGATGTTTGTGCAGTCACAGAGACATGGTTTAGGGCTGCAGAGAGTACTCCAGCCATGAAAGGCTATAATGCCTTCCAAATGATTAGGCCACAAAAATGAACTGGAAAGAACCAAAGGTGGAAGTGTATCCATCTTCATAAAAGGCAAGTACACCTCATGACTAGTTAAGCAGTATTACTCCCTAGAGTTACTACAAGTCCAACCAACTGCAAGAGAAACCCCCCTCCATGTCATTGTTAGCTACAGGTCCACCAACATGAACCAAGAAAACCACACACTATCTTCCTGGATGTACTTGAGGTACTCATAATACAGCCAAACACCCTAGGCATGGGTAACTTTTACTATCCTTCCATCGACTGGGATACATGTATGAGCTCAAACATGCTCATAAGGTTCCTGCACTTTGTAAACACAAATGCTCTGGAACAGTTAGTCTGCACCTCCACAAGGGAATCAAATGCCCTTGACCTAGTACTCACCAACATGGGAGATTGCTGCACCACCCCATGCGTGAGACTTTCCCTGGTAAGGTATGGCCGTAAATCAGTCATGTTCAATGTAACAATCACACCTGACCCCCTTAGAATCCAAAAGGTGGAAAAATCTCAGCAAAGAAAACTATAGCCTCCTAAGTGATGGCATATATAGTTTCAAACCTACTGCCACCACTGACAGTAAAGACTCCTACATGGAGGTGTACACAAATGCCCTGTATAAACACCTTTACAAGTGTATAGACTTAGCTGCACTAGAATGGATCAAAACTTGCTCATTAAAAAATAAAAAAATGCCTTGGTGGTCATCTAGCATAAATAGATTAAAAACAAGAGAAAGAAAATGATGTCCAGGAATAAGAGGGAACAGTCTCAGCAGTAGAACACCCTCCATGGCTTGAACAAGCAAATTAGACATGTTGTAGAGTACTCTAAACCTAATTATGAAACTAAATTAGCATCCATAGCTAAAGATAATCACAAGACATTCTTTAGCTATGTCTGTAATGTATAAGGGAAAGCCTGGCTTTGCACCAAATTCAGAGTGGATGGTATCACTCATACTGAAGTTGAGGGCAGTACCAACCTGTTAGCAGACAGGTTTAGCAACAATTTCACACCCCTATCTCCACCGATCATACCCCACAGCATACCTGTTAACACTTCACTACCTATTATCTACAAATAACTGGTCATAACCACACTTGTCAATGCCAAAAACACAGCCTCTATGGGACCAGATAACATCCCAGCTGCTTACTAAACTGTCTAACTTTCCAAAGCCAACATAAATCAAAGGTACAATAACCAGCTCAACAACATAACTGCAGATATACTAAGCAATAAGTTAGCTATGTACCTTGAGCAAGAAACACAGCTTTTGTATCCCTGAATCCAAAAGAGAGAACAGGGATATGGCTCAGTTGTCACTTGCACAGGGTGTTGTGGGGAGGGGGTGGACACAGAAGATTGATGAGTGTGTGTGAGTAGGAAGAAGAAGTTAGACAGTTGAATAAAACAACAAATGGCCAGTGAGACAAACTAACTGGTGTGTGTGTGTGTGTGTGTGTGTGTGTGTGTGTGTGTGTGTGTGTGTGTGTGTGTGTGTGTGTGTGTGTGTCTGTAGGGTCCTTTAGGAGAAATTGGTGTGTGAGTGTCTGCATGAACACAACCAAGCTCTGTGCTAGCTTTATGTCTTGGTCTGTTGGACAGGTGTGAGCTGTGCATGGTAGAGGTGGTAGTTCATTGTTGTGACCCAACCATAAGAAATGGGACTGCTAGGAGTTGCACTAGCATGTCCATACCCATAATCAGATGCAGCGCTGCTACCTGAATGTGACTGATGTCTGCTGGATGAGCTCTCTACATGGGGATGCCCATGACCATGACCCCATGGCCTGCCATGCCTACTAGCTGTGTGTGATAGAAATGCAGGGTATCACTGTATGTCAACCTCTGTGTCAGATTCTACCTCTGCACCCCCCAAATGTGCCTCAGTTTGGCCACCATCATCATCAGAGTCTGTGGATCCACTGACATCAGGTGTCACAGGGCCCACACTCTCACACTCACTGTCATGATAACCGGTGATAAAAAGCATGAAACATAGGAATACAGTAATACTTGCACTACTATAGTGCGATATATGTTAACAAACTAATAGTGCTGCCACTATTACAGACAGTACAGCAATACAGACAACAGGCCTGTGACCAAAATCGCAAACTACAATATGACTTTAAATTGCTCAGCACTACTGACATAAAAATATTTGGCTTACCATCTGCAGAAGATGTACTGCGCTGTACTCCAGACATTCAAGGAAGAAGTTAAGCAAAAGGTAAGGGCAGCATCATCACAATTAACAGTAACACAGGGGATAATACATTTACCACTGTATATGTGCATTAACAGTACTTTGAACAAGAATGTTGCTGACAACTCCAAACTTAAGTTTACAGCTGTAGCAATCTTCAACCCCCCCCCCCCAAACAAGACATCTTGATACAGAATTAACTTATTGATTTCAGTTGTTTTTACTATGCAACATTATACAATGACTGGCCAGTAATATTCAAAAAGGAGCATGCTGATTGATCAGCCCAACCAGTGCACCCGTTGTAAATCGGAGGATATCCCAATGGAAAAAGGTCCAGTTGCCTGGACTTTTTTCCATAAGTATATCCCATAAAAATGTTACTTTTTTTTTTTTTTTAAATAAGTTTATAAAACTGAAGACCTTAAATGAATGAAAGAGAAGACACAGAAAAAGTAAAAGGATAATCAGGCATGTTCTGCAAAACGAAATAAATGTACCTGATTATCCTTTTATTTTCTGTCTCATCTCTCCCAAATGTTAAAAGTCTCTGTTTCTTTTTT
Source organism: Protopterus annectens (assembly GCF_019279795.1). Classification (NCBI taxonomy): domain Eukaryota; kingdom Metazoa; phylum Chordata; order Ceratodontiformes; family Protopteridae; genus Protopterus; species Protopterus annectens. The sequence goes on from NC_056730.1 coordinate 305,991,231, forward strand.
CTTAATACATAAATAAAAAAATAAAGCCATGGATATGTTCCTTTCTCCATTCATTCCTTTACACATCACTGATGTACTGTGTAAGCATAGGTTCATAGGTTCATAGGTTCATACTAGGCTATCTGCCCTAGAATGTGTTTGGCTTTCGCCACCCATTTTAAATTTATTTTGCTATGCCCTTTTTCGAGGTTAGTATACTGTGCCTCTGTCTAACAGTGACACAGAAGTGATACCCGGGGTAGACCTACGATCTCCCATCCACTCATCAAGATTCCTCTTGAAGAGAGTCAATGAGGCACTCTGCCTAACCTGGACTGGGATTTTATTCCAGAGTGAAGGGAGCCTCTGGGTTATGAATCTGTCCCTCCAGCATGTCCTATTTATTTCAGTGATGAGGTTCAAGTCTCTCGAGCACGTAGCTCGATGGGATTTGGATTTTCTGAGGTGCAGCATGTCCATTAATTCCAGGTTGGACATGGCTTTATATGTCAGGCACAGATCGCCTCTGAACAGGCGGTATGCCACTGAGTAGAGCTGGAGTTTCTTTAACCGGGCAGCATATGGCATCTGTTTGAGCCCTTTGATCTTCTTGGTGAGGTACTTTTGGGGTCTTTCCAGTTGCTGCAGGCGTCTGGTAAGGTACATCCCAAAAGGGGCATTGTACTCAATTATGGGCCTGATGAGGGATGAGTAAAGAGGCATGATGACCTCCCCTGATCTAGATGTGAATCCCTTCATGATTAGGTGGGCTATATAAAATGTTTTTCTAACCACTTTGGCCACGTGGTTGTCAAATGAGAGATTGCTATCAACTTGGGTCCCCAAGTCTCTAATTATTTCTTCTGTACTTAATGGATTACCACCTATGTGGTAATTTGTGGGCACTTTGTTTTTGCCAAAGGGGATGACTATACACTTTTTGGCATTTAGCTTGAGGCCATGGCTCTGGCACCAGTTGTCTGTTTCTATGAGGCCCTTTTGGAGGATGCTTGTGTCAGCTGGAGAGTCGATTATGGTGCCCAGTTTGCAGTCATCTGCGAACCTGGTCAGACACAGTCCTTCCATGTTGGCCTGTACCTCCGAGAAAGGGAATGCAAGTCCCATGCACATGCGCAGTACATCAGGAAAGCCCCAGGTTACCTAAGAAAATGCAGAAGAGCACCATGGCACCATTATGCAAAGACATTCCCCCAGATTCTCTATAGCTTGCATGGCATGCGAGATTGGTACAAGAGATCCAGCAGGCAATATGTCTGCCGTGCGATCCAGGAACAGCCTGCAGGGGCATGTATGAGCCCTCCTGTACTAATCCTGCATGGACTAAGCCCCTGTATGCAAATCACCCCATTTGCAGGAGAAATCTATGCAAATTAGGTGATTTAGCAATCCAGGAAGCTTGCAACTGGCCGTGCAGGACTAATGCAATCTGCAGAAATGTACACAGTTAGTAACCGAGTACATTTCTGTAAAATCCAAAAGGAGCTGTGACAGCACCAAATAAAGGCTGCATATCATGTAGTAAGCATGCCAATGGCCAAGTATAAGGCCACTGGCATTGCAAACAGTGAAAAAATAAACTAATCAACTTTTTATTTTTTTAGCCGATCTCTGCTGTTTAAGCGTAGGGCAGTGGCGCGCAAACGGGATCGGGGGAAAATGACAAAATTAAACTAAATTAAGCATTCTAACTAAAATCAGTATTCTGCCATGCAAGTCAATGGCAGGCAAAAGACAACATGGCCACTGAGTAGTGGTTGCTAAGGGGGAGGCTCAGTGTGAGACATGTAACTATGCATTAGCAGGCAATCCTATGCAAATGAGGGGAAGGATAGTGAATCCCAGTTTTCCCCAACATGTGAGTCAGGTCCCAACAGTGTAAGAGTAGCAATAGCTTGGTGCAAGCCTAGGAGTTAGATGACATCATGTGGGGATGTGTCAGGCATACTGTAAGTGGATTGGAGCCATGTAGCTTGGGTTTGCTCCTAGCTTAGCACAGATAAGCTAGGGGATGTGTCTAAACTTGCCTAGCACTCTTTACAATGCCTAAGCAGGTGTGCATGCCGCACACTTGGTTTTAAAGGCAGAAAAAAAATTAAACCAGGAAATAGCAGCAGTGTGCACATTTGTGCATTCTGTTTGTGCGGTGCACCCCCTGACTTAAACAAGAAGGCAGTGGGAAGGGAAAACAGCAGTAGGAAGTTAACCACGAAAAACTAGCATAGGTGGAAGGTGAAATGTATCAGAATCAGTCAATTACACAGGCAGCAGACCAGCCCAGCCCAGAACACTACTATAAACTATGCAAACACCTTCCCCTCTGGTTTTTCCCACACTCTACACCACCAGGATAAACAAGCGGAGAACTTTTAACACACACAACAACAAAATGATAGGGGCTGCAACAGCTATCATACAACATCTTATGGAAGAGGTCGAGGGTGGTGAGGATGTGAATACTGTTGACCAACCCACAGTGAAGAGATGGAGAAGAGTGTATAGACCCAGGGTAACCTACCAGGGGCTACATGAGCTGGAGATAGTGGAGCACTATAGGGTGAACAGGGACCTCCTACAGGGAATTGTTGAGCAGTGCCAGCCACGCCTCACACACAGAAATAACAGAGGGGAACCCATCCCAGTGGATACCAAGGTATGTGTAGGCCTAAGAATACTAGCTACAGGTACCTTCCAAAGGCCAACTGGGGATATGATAGGGATCTCACAGGCATCAGCATCCAAGGTACTCCACCAGTCCCTGGATGCCATGTCAGCACATGTCGGTGAGCATGTATATTTCCCCAACACCCATATGGCATTGGCCAGCAATATGCAACTGTTTCACCAAATAGCAGAATACCCTGAGGTAGTGGGTGCTATAGACTGCATGCACATATGCATCAAAGCACCAGCATGTGATACCTACACAGTAATGTGTTGTGACAATTTCACTCATGATGAGTTGTAATCCTGTCCCTGCCAAGTGTGTCAATGTGTGTGCATCCCTGTGAGAGTGTGGCTATGCTGAAGCTGGTATATGTTCATGTGGACAGGCATGTGTACTTCACCTGCCGTATTGCTACCATATCCTCGTTGCAGATGTCATTCACCATCACATATATGTTCTGAGGGCTCCATAACAGGTAACCTATGTGGTGCATTCAATAACTGCATAGAACTGTGATAGCGCTACATAGTCATCAGGGTTTGATACCTTGTGCTGGTAGGTGTGTGACACAATATGCTTAAGGTTTACTCTCCCACCCCTCACTGACTTGTCTTTGCCTCTGTCTGCCTCTCTCACTCCCTCACTGGTGGATGTGGAGACCTACACCTGCTTTGCTTAGGAAGCAGTATGTGCATTTTAGGTAATGCTCATGATCAGCTGATGGCCTCTGTAGGAATTGCAGTCCTACCCTAGCTGATTGCATGTGGAAGAGCTGTGATAACATTCCTAGCCAATTGCATAGAAACACACTCCAATATCTAGGAACATCAGGTTGGTGTTGGGCCTTTTCATTCACTATGAACAGGAACTCAATCTGTTATTTGGCAAACAGCATCTCAGATGGATTGGGGGATTTACCTTTGACAACATACACTGTGGAAACAGGCCAACACACAGGAGGGGGAGGTGCCTGACCTGACTACAGATTGTAAGTGCTGCTATACTGCATTCGGAGTAATGTTGGTTTAACAGGGTGTGTGCAGATATGGCTGTCCTACATGTATTAATACCTGCCAAGTCAGTTCTATGTTTATGAGGAGTCCCCATCTGCAGACTGGATAGTGTGTGGTGTTATTGGTTTCATGTGTTACCCACAGAGCATGTATCTGTGAACTGCAGAAGGTAGTGTGAGGATTGCAGTCTATAGATGGTGAAAGCCGTGACAGTTACTAACTTCATGTCCCTCATAGGACATATGTTGTGAGAAACCCTGTTACAACAGTAAATGCATGATGTTATCACAGCAACATGTCAATATTGGCCCTGTGTATGTGCTTTCAGCCACAACTCTGTCAACCTTTGTACATATGTCATGCATTAAGAGGTACATATGTGCTGTAGACCATGATTAGTGTCATCATATCTGATAACAAGCCAGTGAGATATCAGACTGCTACACATGATATGTACAGTAGGGGTTATATTTGATGACATAACCTGGACATTCTGTGATTGTTTGTACAGTCCTGAGGTCTGTGTACTTATGGTGAATGTAGACAGGTTGTGTATTGTTAATATGTATCTTGGCCTGTGTACAGACTGTGGTAAATGTCATAATTCTAGGTCCCATCCTATTTGATGTTACATGCTGCTCCACTGTATGTTACAGTATAGGCTTACATGTTTGTAGGGCCATACACACATGTCCCATACCACAGACAGGCATCAGGCCACATTGTGTAGCGGCCCAGTATATGTAGGGTTAGTGTGTGAGTGGCACATATGAGGACGGTGTTGGACAGATAGTCCAAATACTGTAATATTATGCTAGCTTACCATATGTGGCTGTGTTCACATTGGTTGTGGTTATGCACTTTCACACAGGTGTATCTTACCCTGTGCCGTGACATGCCTGTAAAGCCTGCCATATATGCAGGTACATGTGCATTACCCCATAGGAGATGTAGGTCAGTGTTGAGCCAGTCTGCCTGTAGCCTGCACAGTGCTGTGTTACATGCCTAGTAGCTTAGTGGACTTACCCCGTAAGATGTCATGTCTAGATACTTGCCAGATGTACTGCTGCCAGACCTACCTTAACAGTCATGTATGTCTAACAGAGCAGTGGGATGCTGTACAGATGTATGTCGATATCTAGTGGGTAGTATGTGGCCATGGCACCTCTGTGCCAGCAGTTATTATGTGTCAGGACAGACAGGGATGTGTGAATACATAACCTATGGGGGCGAATGTATACCAGTTGTTATGTGTTATACCCATCTACATGGCTGTTAACATCCATATTGTCAGGCTTGGTCCACATGTTCTGCACTAAGGAGTTCTGTGTATACCTCTGGACTGTACAGAGTGTGTCAGAATGTCCACATCTATTGGCCAATATCTCTGCTGTAGTCCACAGGAGCAATACGTGCTTTCAGCGGTACTGTACTATGATGTCCTTAGGATGTCTGTCAGTAGCCAATGGCGCACTTGTGAAAAGCAGATGTAACCTCCCACACACACCATGTCTGTGAAGACAATCCCTATTATAGTAGCAATAGTCTACAAATACACCTGCTATACATACCTGACATCCCCTTGCAGTATGAAGTTGGGACTATAGGGGCTGAGGTAGGGCTACACCCCATGTTCAGGACATATGGTGAATATATATGTACATATGATTAACCAGATATCTATATAGATAATTACACGTGTACATATTGACATATATAGATGGGTGTGTATATGTACATGGATATGCATATGCATATCCATATATATACATGTACAGAGCATTATATGTCTACACATATACAGATAGTGATACATATGCATATATACATATACCACTCTGCCATTCCTGCCAGCAGTCCACTGCTGTTGTATCCCCCACACATACGGTGAGGCTGGGGCCATATATGTGTGGGCTTCACCTACACAATACATGTGTGCTGATATGCACTCCAAAGGCCAGTGTATGTAACAGTGGTATATGGCCCTGTATTATTGAGTCTAGTGGGGGATGCACCATACATAACCTAGGCTGTTACAAAATGTGGGGTATGGGGGTGAGCTGCCTTAAGGTTTCTGGATGTACGGTACCATAAATTTCACCTATTTTGACATTACTTACATAAAGCGGGTTACTGCAGGCCTACTGCCTCCTGCCATACAGACTGTTCTGTTTGCCAATGTGCCTGTGATGGTGTGATGGTTATGCCTTGTTATGTAACAGTTACGTCCCATTTGGTCAACTAAAGTCTATACCCCCTAGTGATTGTGTACAGAGTGTAGATGGAGGCTGCTGGACTATACACCTGCATCACTTACAGTTGATTGCGTGATATCCTGTGGCCCAGTTTGTCTTCACTATTGCACAATTTGGAGGGCTTGGCCTGGACAGCAACAGCTGTGAACCTTTCCAGACTACTGTATTAGTATAACTGGTTAACAGTTACATTACTCTGTTTATATGGATGTCAGTGTCTAAACAGCTATATGACATGGCATATAAAACTGTAATAGTACACAAATAAAGGTTTTCCATTTTTGCAAACCTGTGTGTGGTGTTTTATCCTATGACCTCTCTGTGGGTATATGTTGCAGGCACCGAATGTCATTTGTATGGGTGGCTCATCCAGTGTCCAGTTGTTAGGGTGTTAACTGTAGGCATAGTGGCTGTTCCATATTGTGTGCGCCTACTACATAAGTATCTTACTGTACATATCTCTGCATGTGTATGTGTAGTCACATGTATATATATATATATATATATATGTGTGTGTGTGTGTGTGTGTGTGTGTGTGTGTGTGTGTATATATATATATATATATATATATATATATATATATAATATATATATAAGATATATATTGTATATCTGTCTGCATATATGTGTCTGTGTATATGTATCCTGGGGAAGTTCATAGCTTCCACATTTTATATTTCCTATGGGAGCCAGATTGTACTGCATGACATATATATAACTTGCTGTGTATATGTAGACATATAGGTGTAGGCATATATATGTGCTGGTATAGGCATTTGCATGAATATATGTTCATATATATTTATATATATCTATATATTTATATATATATATATATATATATATATAGATATGTTGCATCTGTTTAGATATTGATATATTTACACCCCCCCCCCCCCACACACACACACACATACATTTACATTTTCTGTACTGTTTAATGACTGGGCTGGATGACATGTTTTTGAAATCATCAGGGTTATGTATATCTAGCATGGATTTGTGGTAAATGCAGGGTTCTGGGTTTGAGCCTTGCAGAGGCTGTTTAGTTTGTTGCTGGGCAGAACACCTGCCATTGGATACAGAGTGATTATGGCACCTTAAAGCAGTTGTAAGCGGGTTTGCTTGGATGTAAGCACTGCTAAATTCGATTACAGTTTCTTATACTCAGTTAGCTTCAAAATTGCTTAACCTGGGTAGGCATTGCTTAACCCCATGCAAACAGGCTTAAACCCACTTATTACTACTTAAAACTGCTTACTCCTACTTACCCCGAGCTAATTTCTTCAAAAGAAAAGAAAAAAAGGGTTGATAGGAAAGTGGTGAAAAAGGGGAACAAAGAGGGAAAGACAGTAGGAAAAATAGCTAGGGATGTGCAGAAAGGATGTAGGGAAGGTCCATAGCTGCCCATTTCTTCTACAGCAACAGCTGTGCATATACACTGAATTTGGAGGTAGATTTGGGCACTCAACCCCCTGGGAGAGGAGTGAGGACAACAATAATAAGTTGTGATGCCAATTAAACCAGATTACATGTGTCCCGTGGACACGTGCAAAATGGACAGCTATGTATGGAGTGAGATTTTTTTGTGGGAACAGATTGCCCTTTTTTTCTTTTTTTTTTCAGGTAAGAGTCGGATGTTAGGGAGGGATAGTAGGTATATTTAGGGAGGTAGCCTTTATTACCAATATCCGCCTTACACCAAATACACTCAAGAAGCCATATTTTCAATAAATGTGGGACACAACACGCAACTATAAAATAATACAATTTGCACTGTATAAACAACTGTGTAAAGTCATCTCTGGCGGCAAAAAACTGTGCCCGAAATTTCAACCACCAAATCTCACTAGTCATTCCTCAAGTTCAACCACAGGTAGTTTTCACCTTGTTGTCAGTTACAACCTATAAAATAACCTCTGGCAGGCACTGAAATAGAAAACTTAAAAGTACCACGAAGAAAAACGCAGGTCAAAATAACTTCAGTTCATGCCATCACTGCATCTTCATTTCACATTCATAATAAAATAAATCACCATGTAGCCGCATCCAACAAACGTCTCGGGCAGTTAAATGCATCTGTGGCGCCCAACGCACAGCATCCGACCTGCTGTTATTATTAGACCCTCTCAAACCCGCACTCCACAGGATGGCCGGTGGTTAATACCGTTGTGAAACTCCTCAAGTTTCTTCTCCACGAACAATCCTTCCGCCGCCCAATCCGTGACATCACATCCCGTATTCTTTCCCCGAAGTGGATGAATGAGGTCAGTTCCTGTTGCCTGCCACAGTTTGACACCTTATGCCGTATAGCCAGTTTATTTGCAGTTTTTGTCCTATCCGCTGGACAATTTATTACGAGTTCATCAACGTTGAGCCGTCAGTCTTTCTTTAGTTTATACACTGTTTAGACCTGGCGCCTGTTTCCCCACAGCAACATTCCGTCCCACACCACCTCACCAGCACAAGCACAGCCAAATTTCGGTCATACCTGGCTTCCTCACCATTCCATCACCTGCCTGTTGGTTCTTCGTTACGCGAGATCTTGTCAGTTTAGAGTTCCTGTTGTGTTCACATTCCTCAGCCAAGTCATTTTTTGAACTTTCATGTTCAGCCATCATGCATAGCCTTGAGCCACTGCCTCACCAAAGTTTTAACATGCCATCAGATTTGCCCGAACCATCAAACGTAAACACAGCCCTAACAGTGATTTTGCCGCTCCCGTGAGCAGCGGTAAAGTTCTCCACCCTTTTAAACTGAACAGCCTCCATCGAAAAACTCCTCACTGGGTCACACTTCATCAGCCACTGCATAAGCCGGTTTTGCCTATTTTACAGTTGGAGGGAAAGGTTGCGGAATGGGTCGAAGGAATTGATAGTAATCGCTTTTAATTGGGTTTTTGTGGATAATTCATCATTACTTTCTGCGGCTTTCTGCAACAGTTCATTCTTATTGAAGTGAAAGTGAAATGAAAGGAAGAAGTCCGGGAAATGATTGATTTATTGAATTTTTCGATGAAAACCTGTAAATTATTATAAACATTGTTTGGCATCGGTGAGAGAAGAGAGCTGAATTGTGGGCCCCTTCATTTAGTAAATATCTCCCCCCCAAGATGCTATCCAAACTAGACTCCCTGAGGTATGGGGCCCACATCATATCCCATGAATGGGCCATCATAATTCAAAGTCCCTTCTACTCTCTTTTCTTAGGGATATCCTTGACGATATGTTGATGGAAACAATGGATCTAATCAAAGAGATTAAGAGCAAGAATTCCTATCTACTAATCTTTCCCTTTTCCTTTCCTTTTCATTTCATAGAATATAGAATAGATAGATTAGATTATCTAAATGAAAAAATAGATTATTATAATATGGGTATCTAAGATAAACATACAAGGGCTATGACATAAAGTACTTCCTCCATTTTTTCTAGCTGCACCCCAAACATGGTTATTACTTATGGATTGATGGATTTCTAAATATTTTATTGTTTATATATAGAATCAAGCATGTTTTGTATTGACTATCCCCTTGGGGTTTTTTAGTCTTTTACATACTGTTTTTATAGGTTGCAGTTTACTATGCTTGTTTTAATTAGTGTTAAAAAATTAAATTTAATTAGTAATAATTGATGTATTTAAGGGCCTTTTTTGAAGGCTCAAGGCTTTTGCTGAAGAAGAAGTTGAGTATTTATTGAAAGTGAAAAGTGCATGATATGATGAACGTCAAGTCAGTCTATCAGTAAAAAAAAAAAAAAATATTCCAGCATCTTGAGGAGAGCGCTTGAAATCCAAACCAGTGTTTTTTTTTTCTTTTCGTTCATCGGAGGTTTGGTAGATTAACAGACAAGACAAACAAGACACATACAGGGGTGGTATATGACACATGTGGGGGGCGGTAACAGTGGGACTGAGGTCCCCACCCATGGGCAGTCAGCAATGCACCTTCACAGCCTCGAAGGTGGCTGTGGGCTGAACCGCAGATCCAGGGTGACTCTCTAATCACGACAAGTGGCTTTCAAGCAGGCACAGAAGATCACTGAACTGCTTGTTGATCTCTCTATACACCATAACCCCAACCTGGCAATGGATGACAGGTGCCTGTCCATGCCCACTCCCGGGGGGGGGGTGAGCCCCATCCCCTGAGGTGTTTCCACCTGAAGGTGGTGCAGGACCAATGGAATGGACAGGGAGGTCCGAGGTTGGGCCCCAGACATGCTGGTGCCAGTGCCTTGGCCAACTGAGGTGGGTCCGCTGGGATCAGCCTTCCCAAGCATGCTACAGTATTTAGATTTCATCATCATATATGGGTTAGCAATAGTCAACACATTCCAGGGTTAGGTATAACAGCATGCATAGATATTCCCATTAACCCAGACACCAGATACGGAACAGTTGCATAGCAAACAAACCACATGCATATATGGGACCACAGTGGTAATAAGAACAGCATGCAGGTATGTTGATGGCACCATGCCACAATGTTGGAATAATTCAGTATGGCATATGCATGGAAACCATTGAAATATTTATCAAACAATTGGACATTATCAGAGTTATTACATACCATTTGGGGTTTGTATGTTGATTATTGTTGGAGATAAGGTGGGGGGGTGTTAATTAACAAGTAGTATATTCCTGTAGTCCACATTACATTCCTGCGCTGTTATCTGTACCTTACAAGTCTTACTACACTACCCTATAGCCTTATTTTGAATAGTGATATGGCTGTCATCATCATTACACATGAGCCGGTCTTACCTGCAGTACACACCTCTTACCTGGTATACCTTTGGAGACAATGTTTGTTAACACTGACTAACTGTTTGTATACATATACCCTGATTCCAGGTTGATGTTTTGCACTACACTATCCAACTCTTTCTGCACAGACTGTGGCCATGTGTTGAGCACATGTTGGTGTGCCTGGACATATCTAGAATATTGCCCTCTTCCACCTTTAGTGACCTGACACACACATATACATGATTTCCTCCACAGATATATTATGTAGCACAGTGTGGGTGACAGTTACCAGTGATACTTTATTATTCAGAGAAACTGCAACAGTCACAATCCCCTACAATACCAGGGTGGACAGTACCAGTACAGGTCATATTGGTCTGTATTTCTCAGTACAGTGTTTGTATCCAATGTACCTGTGGGAGCAATGTTTGTTAGCACTACCTGACTGTTGCCACACAAAGTTCCAGATTACACATTAGTATTATGCACATACATCTCACTCTGTTACTGTACACACTCTGGTCAACGCTTGACAACATGGGAGTGTAGATAGGACATTCTTAAAATATTACTCTCCTAAAAGTTTCTGGGGTTGCTGCAGTGACAGGTGTGTTCTTATGATGGTTGACAATTACTTATATTCCCTGTTTGCTGGCTATACATCTGGGATCATCCCACAGACTTACCAGGGGGACAGGCAGCAGATATGGGCACATATACTGGACATTCTGGCCTCATGTGTAGAATTGTGGGGTATGAATCTGTATGCAGTCTAATTCCACTCCCAGGATTCAGATCATGGCTGTGTCTTCTACAACTTAAACACTGTCCATCACAGTTGTGTCTGCTATATTGATATTGCTGTATATCTCCAATCTGCTTTCTGTCTTATCAATCCCCTGTGCTTATGCATTCTGACCTTGTGTAACAACACTCTTATACAGATTTCCTACACAGTTATATGTTGTAGGACAGTGAGGGTGACAGTGATGTGTAATACCTCATTATTCAGAGTAACTGCATATCATTCTTGTATTTCTGGGCACAGTGTTGGTATCTGACAGACCTGTGGGAGGAATGTTTATTAGCACTACCTGAATGTTCCCACACACAGTACCAGGTTCCACATTACTATTATACACATACATCAGACTCTGTTACTGTACACACTCTGACCACAGCTTAACAGGTTGGGGTGTAAATGGGACATACGTGGCTTCTTAGTCACATAAGGTACTGGGGAGTTGCTAGTGTGCCAGGTTTGTTGTCATAGATGTGTGTCAATCAGTTGTATTTCCAGTTAGCTGCCTATACATCTGGGATCATCCCACTGATTTCTCGGGGGGACAGGTTGATAGACAATAGATATGGGCCACTTTAATAGACATTCTGGACATATCTGTACAGTTGTGGGGTATAATTCTATATGCAGACTACTACCACTGGCAGGATTCAAACCATGTCTGTGTGTGCTAAAAAAACAACAGTTCACATCTCAGTTGCATGTGCTAGTCGGCTTTTGTTGTCTGCATTTTCCATGTTTACTGTCTATGTGCCTCTCAGTTGCACTAAATGGACTCTGGGGATTACAGCTGTCATATAAAGGCATTCCTACACATTCAATTTATGGTGCATGGTGTGGGTAACAGTGCTTAATACAACAGTACTATTACATGATTGCAAATCTACATTATTATATGATACCAGAATATACACATGCAGTCCAGCAGTTAGACCTGTTTTGTCAGGATATTACACTTTTATTGACATACACACAATATGAGACTCTTCCTGCCATATTCTGTAGTGTGTGCAGTACTTCCCTTGAACAATACAGGTTTTATACTAGCAATTAATTTACTACTACTTTTATTTTTATTTCCTATGACAGTAAATGCATGAGTATTACTGACCTGCCTCACCTTGCAACCTCGCCCGGCGGCTGATGTGGGCCTCCTGGTTCACGGCCTGCTCTGTTGCAGCTGTGGGGGACATAAGAGGAATATTGAGCCATACCTATCCATGATATACGTGAGCTGGCAATTATTACACACATTCTGGTGTGATACTTACACACATCTGGAACATCCCCTAATGCTGTAGCCTCTTGGAGGCACTCCTCCAAGAGGTCCCCCTTCCACTGCTTCAGGTCGGTGTAGTAGTGCCTGACCTGCTCTCCAGTTTGGAGTATGCCAGTGGCACTGGTGAGGCCACAGCTGAGATGGTCCCAGGCCTCTGCCTTATATTGGGAGCCCTGGTACTGGCCCTGCAGCAGTCTCTGTGCATGGTCTTTAACTAGGAGTCCTGCCATGACCTTGGATTCCTGGATGCACCAGCACTGCACCCAGAAGTGCACTCCTTCTCCCCTTACTGCTCTAGTGCCTGCAAGAGGAAGTTACAACTAGTTATGAGATGTATTCCCGCCTCTTGGGTTTACGTAGGGCCAATTTCATGCACTTTTCCATGATTGGCTGGTTTTGAAAAGGCTAAGCTATGGGCAAACCTGCTTACCTAAGATTGACATTGTTTAAAGGGCTACAAAACTGGGCACAAAGAATTAGCTGGCCTACACGTTGGCACAAAGAATTAGCTGGCCTACACATTGCTCACACCTCCTAAGCTGGCCTGTGCAATACTTAGCATTGCTTACATTAGACCTTCATTATAATGCCTTTTTGGCATTGTGTTATTATTCATTACACCTTATATGTATGCCTGGTATCCCTAATTTATGTGTATGTGCACTCTGCGAGATCCTTGTGTTTTACTGGGGACTTCAACACTCTATTACAATTACACCTCACTTCTGGGCATACTGCTGTACTCCATTTCACATATTTATGTTATGTAGTGGGTTATGGAATGTATGACTGTATACTGATGCCTTTCACTGGTTCAGTTTGGTTACATTATGGTGAGGACTTGTTTGCTACTACCTCACTTTTCTGTACTTCTATGATGGCTTGGTGGATAACTACTGGGACTATGGTGTATAGGGCCCTGGGTTTGAGACTTGCATGGCTTTTTATTTTGTTGATGGGCAGAACAAGGGCCATTGGATACAGAGTGATTAAGGCACTGTTGTTAACTGGTTTGCGCAACAGTAAGCACTGCTAACCTGCCATTACATCTGCTTACAGAGAGTTATCTTTAGAATTGCTTAGCCAGTGTAAGCATTACTTACCACCGCCTGTTTGTGCGGTGGTAAGCATTACTTACCGCCACACAAACAGGCTTAAGGCCACTTACTACTGCTTAAATATGCTTACTACTGCTTATTTGTGCTTACACCTGCTTACTAGTGCCTTATTCATTATGACACTGACACCTCACATATGCATTTACTGCAGTACTCCAGTTCATAAATATATGTTATTTAGTGGAGTATGCAACAAAAATATTAGCCATAACGTGCTTTGCCATGTAAAATGGAATGTGCTGTAGTGGGACTCAAACTGGTAATGCCTGCTTCTAAGGCAAATGCTCTGCCCACTACACTATTGCTATGCTGCTTCATTTGCATATACCTTCCTTGTTATCCTCTTCAGCCTTTTAATCTGCTTTAACCATAGCTAAGCGATGGGCACACCCATACACCTACGGTTAGCTGTAATCGGATTTTTAAAGAAAAAAAGCATGTCTTCATTTTATTTCTACATTCTATTGCTGTTATACACAAGGGAGATTGTTGGTGGGGATATGCAGTCAACTGTGAGCGGTCTCGCTCATTGCATATCCCATTCTGCTGCTCTACATTGCAGGAGCGTGTTTATTCTGAGAGCTCTGCTCTCAGACACACCCCCTGCACCCTTACACGCTCCATGTATCCTAGGAGCTTGGGCAGCGTGCATCATTAGTATGTATGGCACACTGCCGTCCTGCTCCTAATTGTTCACTTCCATGCAGGACTAAGCTAGTCCTGCATGGAAGATTAGTAAATCCTGGGGAATATTTAAAAAAAGTAAGTATTTTTTTCTTAAATAATGTCATTGTTTAATAGGAATAACCAACTCCGTGGAGTGGTATATTGAAGATTTAACCACAGTTAGCTTTATTTAATCACTTGGGCTTTGCCCCTATGATTAAACCACATCAACCATGGGTAAATCTTCAATATACCACACTGACATCATTGTTTTTTGCTATAGTATTCAGTTCTTGAGACATCAAAGCTTACCTGGAAGCTCCTCCTGGAATGCACTTGCTGTTGTCCTGGAAGGTATTGCACCCACATCCAAGACATGCTGTACTACACTGCACTCTCATGGGAGCTGTCTGGATCTCAAATATTCCAGGAACTCTTCATTTGGGGTTAGTGGTAGTTCCCTAGCAGGCCCCCACCTGGTAACAATTTGGTCATGGACTACTTTGGCTGCTCGCCTCCTTGCAGATGTTATCATGTCAGTGGTCTATTTCACAGCTGTTCTTATGTTCTGCCATGGCCACCCATGGCATTGACATTATAAACAGTCTGCTGCCATATCACATCCTATGGGTCATATCTCCTCATCTCTCTTCCAGGAGAAAAGCACCATGTTGCCAAAATCCATTGACTATGACTTGATTTTCAGCATCAGTGAAGGGGGGGAGTCTCCATGGATTGACACATCTGAGTGACATACCTGTAAGTGTCATAAAAAACCCACTGGAGAAACATAAAACAGTCTAGAGATGTGAAATATTAACAACAGGCAGGATGCAAAACAAGGAGAGTAACAAGAGAAACATATCCTTGTTTATGCCATAACAGTAACTCACCTTTGCCCCCCAAAAGAACAGTCCATTCTTGTCTGTGCTATAACAGTAACTCACCTTTGCTCACCCCAAAAGAACAGTCTGTGCTTGTACAAGCCATAACAGTAACTCACCTTTGCCTCCTGCAAAAGAACAGTCCATTCTTGTTTGTGCCATAACAGTAGCTCATGTTTGCTTGCCCCAAAAGAACAGTCTGTGCCTGTATGTACCATAACAATAACTCACCTTTGCCCCCCCCCCCAAAAAAAAGCTCAATCTATGCTTGTTTCTGCCATCCAACCTGCTCTTCAGTTGTTGGCAAATGCATATCATATTATTGCTAGTTAATATCCTCACACATTTTAAGGCCAATGATATAGCATGGCTTACAGACTGTGTGTCTTAGAAGACTGGTCAGATAACTGATGAATAACCAGGAAACACGAAAAGATAAGACAGAGCTGTAGAGTTGCAAGCAACAATCATAACAGGTTGTGTGATCACTAAGTGCACAACGTACAAATATAATAATAAATAGGTTCATAGATTAGTACTAGGCTAACTGCACTTGTGGGACATTTTAATCCTAGACAATTAACCTGCATGACAATCAAATGCTGTACCTTGTGTGTCTGTAAGATAAATATCTTAATCATTTTGCCAACTTCCCTCTGGTAGTTTATGTTTTCATATCGGAATATATTCCATTGCAGTTGGTTGTGTGATGAATGACTTCAGTTCCTTGCTGCAAAGCTGCTTGTGTGGCAAAGTGGGATAAGGCACCCATACTGTGTTCAGAAGGTGCAGCGGATTGAGAGTTGAAATTCAGACTTATGTAGACATATCCACAAAATGAACAACTAAAAAACTTGATTAAATACAAAATACAACCAGTAAGCACTTTCATTCCCTTCGTGGAACTTCATCAGATCAAGTTGCTTCTTTCACTATCCCATTTAAATACTTAATAAACAGACCATGTGCATTAACCCTTTCCTTCTCAAAACAACTTTAAAATTCTCTCTGTCATTTAAACCAGGGTACATACATGCATTTAATCTTATTTGCCAACAATATTCTCTCCAATCTAACTCTTCTTCTGCATCAGATTTGAAGTCAAAACCATTTACATGCTCTATTCCTGCAAACTTAAATCATGATTTACTTTTTTCTTTCAAGTGTTTTTGTTTAACATATTTTGCTAGGGCATTACTTATATCTTACTTATCAATCACTCTTAAATGTTCATTCACTCACATAAAAAACTGTCTACTAGTTCTTCCTATAAAAAATTCTGGGCATAACTCACATAACACAATATACACCACATATTTCGACTTACAGTTAAAAGATTGGTTCCACTTAATCTCATAATTTCTAGCTACCAACTCTAGCTTCACACCTTTTATAATATGTTTGCAAAATTTACAATTTCTACATTTTTCCATCCCCACATTCAAATTTTTGTGCATGGACAGGTTTAAACTACTTTTCTTGAAGAACTCTTTAATTGTTTTTCCTTTTTTGGAAGCAAAAACTGGATCACCTACAATAATATTTTTTAACTTCTTGAAAGTTCATTAAGAACCTTCAATTATTAATTATTATTCCTCTAATATTATTTTTATTTATAGAACTTTCCAAAATACATGCTAAAGAAAAGTCTTTTATCTTCTCCACAACCTTATTATTCTCAACTTTAGCTGTATTTGTCCTTTCCTTATTTACTGCTTTCAGGGATACATTTATTAGACACCCCAGTGTAACCGGTTTCATAAAATATCCTTCTTTATCAAAAATGCTCTTTCATCCATTAACCTGATCACCCTTGTAAATTTCCCTTTCACTATATTTTTCTTCAGACTAAAACTATGCATACTGCTAAAATGGAGATAACTATTGCTTTGAACTTCTTTTTTATAAATCTTCACTTTTAGGGAATTCTGGGATTTATAGAAATTAAGGTCCAAAAATTTATACTACTTCTATTATAATTAAAAGAATGAGCTCCAAGGTGGAGTTAGTGGATTCTGTACAGGATATTAAAGCAAAGCTGCTTGTGTAAGAAAAGCAAATGAATTATAATCATTGGAATGCAGGGCAGAAGTCTTACAATCAAAATTTTCAACAAGTGGCTGTATACCAAGCTGGAGGGACAGGCAAAAGATCGTGGGCTTAAGTGGCAGTCCAGGAACCACGCTAACAATGTGGGAAGTAAAACAACAACAAAAAAGTTCTACTGGAAGAAAAAAAGATGGCCAGAATGTTATCAGGGCAAAAATCAGTACAACAGAAGACATATGAATACCAATTTCAACCGTTAAATGAATGTACTATAACAAATTCATTTAAAATAGTGAATTTGTTGAATGTTGTATTGAACAGTTTCCATGTTGCAGTCTTAAGTAAAGCATTGACTTTTGTACCCTCTGCAAGGGCAGACTTGGTAGGGACTGTTAATGGATTATGAGAATATGTGAGAAAGCTGAATTTAAAATGTTTATTTTTTTGATATGAATAAACAGGAGAAGGAAAATGTAAAAACAGTATTTAAAAGACCTAGCATGTTCAACCTAGTGTTATGGCCTGAATTGGAAGCCTTTCTTATTACTTGTGAGAATGATGTGAGGAAATTCTTAGATACCAAAAGTAAACCTATATTTTATAATTTAAAAAGAAAAAAATGCATTATTAGATTTGAAAAATAACAGAGATTTGTATATTACCAAGGCTGCCAAAGGGAATGTTGTAGTTTTAATACTGTTTTATGTAGAACAAATTAACAAGATTTTAAATGATGAAAAGTATTATGAAAAAAGTGACTTGGGCATATGTAAAAAAATCATATAGAATAGTGGATGCTTGTATAGAATAGTTTTTAGATAATTTAATTGGACAAGACATACTGGAATTTTTTAAAACAGATAAACCAAAATTAGGAAGATTTTTGGACTGCTTAAGATACATAAACATTTAAATTGTCATGATTTCAGGCCTATAGTGGCCAACCAATGCAATAAAATAGAGCCATTAGCCATCTGTTTAGACACATTTTTGCAAAAGTGGGTTTCACAAGGTAAGTCTTATATAAAAGATTCATTTGAATTTAAAATTTTAATTAAGAATGTGGAAGTAGTAAATTCCATGTGGTTGGTAACAGTAGATCTAGCTTCATTATATACAGTTATTCCCAATGATGAAGGGTTAGAAATGGTGAAAAGAGAGCTACGTACTTCTGGGTTATTCAGTAAAAGACAAGTCAGATTGTTTACAGAAATCTTAGATGTAATGTATAATTTCTTCCAGTTTAATTATGAAATATATGAACAAACAAATGAGGTGGCAATGGGGGCTGCTATGGCACTGAGTTATGATAACCTTTTTATGATGGGCTGGGAAAATTAAGTGATTTTTAAGTCTGTTTTTGTTAGACATATTATGTATAAGCATTTCATTGATGTTTTTTTATATGGGATGGTACAGAAAATGAACTTTTGGATTTTATTAAGTATGTTAATGAATCTACAAATTACTTGAAGTTGACTTTTAATTATAAAAGAAGTAGAATTAATTTTTTGGACATTAATGTGTATAAATCCCAGAATTCTCTAAAAGTGAAGATTTATAAAAAAGAAGTTCAAAGCAATAGCTATCGCCATTTTAGCAGTATGTATAGTTTTAGACTAAACAAAATATAGTGAAAGGGCAGTTTACAAGGGTGAGCAGGTTAGCAGATGAAATAGCCTTTTTTGATAAAGAATGCAAAGAACTTAAAAAGAAATTTTATGAAAGAGGTTGCCCTAGGGGTCTAATAAATGAATCCCTGACAGCAATAAATAAGTAAAGGGCAAATACAGCTGAAGTTGAGAATAATAAGGTTGTGGAGAAGATAAAAGACTTTTCTTTACTATGTATTTTGGAAAGTTCTATAGATGAAAATAATATTAGAGGAATAATATGTAATAATTGGAGGTTCTTAATGAACTTTCAAGAAGTCAAAATATTATTGGGGTGACCCAGTTTTTGTTTCCAAACAAGGAAAATATTTGTTTAGGTTATTTTATATTGGGTTATGGATGAACACTTGGACAGGAATGAGTTGAAATGGCAGATATTACTTAATGTCTAAAACCAACCTGGATAATATGATAGTTGTTCCATCATCCACTTATTAAAACATATGCATTATGGCATAATGTGATTAGATTTTATTAATGTTGATTAATTTATACATTATGGTAGAACGTATTTATACTTATTAGACTGTTTATTATAACTTTTTATATGTTTTTTAGTCAATTTTATATTATTATTAGGTGAATACAACTTTAACTGGTTTTAATTAATTATATCATGTGACTTTGAATAGAGGGGTATACATTATAGTGTTTTAGTGTGATGGTGTTGTTCTGATGAAGTTATTAATGAAAGCGCTTAACAACTGACATTAAAGTTTTGTGGTTGAACATTCCTACTGGTTCTGGTTCCTTTGGAGTTTGCTTTGCAACTTTGTTCCTGGTTTTAAACCTGTCCATGCCCAAAAATTTGAATGTGGGGAAGAAAAAATGTAGAAATTTTAAATTTTGTCAACATATTATAGAAGGTGTGAAGCTAGAGCTGATAGCTAGAAATTATGAGATTAGGTGGAACCAGTCTTCTGATTGTAAGTCAAAATACATGGTGTATATTGCGTTACGTGAGTTATCCCCATCATTTTATATTGGAAGAACTATAAGAGTTTTTTAAGCGGGTGAATTAACAATTAAGAGCGGTTGATAAGTTAGATATAAGTAATGCCCTAGCAAAACATGTTAAACAAAAACATTTGAAAGAAAAAAAGTAAAGCATTATTTACATTTGCAGCAATAGAACTAGTAAATGGTTTTGGCTTCAGATTTGATGCAGAAGAGGAGTTAGATTGGAGAGAATATTGTTGGCAAATATGATTAAATGCATGTATGTACCCTGGTTTAAATGCCAGGGAGAATTTAAAGTTGTTTTGAGAAGGAAAGGGTTAATGCACTGAATGTTTTTAGCCACATGATCTGTTTATTAAGTATTTAAATGGGATAGTGAAGGAACTTGGTTTGATGAAGTTCCACAAAGGGAATGAAAGCACTTACCGGTTGTATTTTGTATTTAATAAAGTGTTTTAGTCATTCATTTTGTAGATTTTACATTTTACAGCTGTGTACTTGATCATTGGAGAGTTTCTAGACATATAACTATGTAGACATATCTCATGTGTACTAACATTTTCTACTGTGTATGTCATATATCGGTTTTCCTCCTTTCAACTATTTCTCCCCTTTTTACTTTTTCTTTTCTTTTTTTTCTTTTACACTAAATAATAATAAAAACCTGACAGAGAATACACAATTTGCAAACAAATGAAGAGGATGTTGGATGTTAATGAAACAGAACCTGTGAATTGTGTACTGCTTACTTGCATTTCCAACCTTGGCAGACCTACATGTAACACTTTGTGTCACCTGACATATACACCTGATGATGTAAGCAATTGCAGTTGCCATCCCATAAACACAAACACTGAGGGAGTACTTACACAATGTGAACATCCTTACACGGATCCAATTTTTTGGGATTCAGCAATTCTAATGAGTTCAGACCTTATTTTCATCTTCACCATGTTGACAGCCCTGAATCTACATCATTAGCAACAGTGTAGCTAGGGAAATTGAAGAGGAGTCAAATGTTGAACACAGAAGGGAGGATATTAAAAAATTTTCCAATTTTGAGCCTTTGTCCCCTGTTTATTTTAAGCTTATCCAGATTCCTTGATCTAGCATACCTCCCAACTGTACATATGTTGGCAGAATATCCAGTTTTTGGCTTATATTTTTGGTCTGTTCCTCCGAAAAATGTCTTTTTTGTGATAAATCACTGGGATGATCTAAAGACTAAAGTCACTAAATAATGGTATAACATTTGAGTTTCAGACTTCATAACCTTCAGAAAATGCATGCTAACACAAATCCTGTTATTCTAGCAACTTTCAAAGTTAATAAGGGCAATATTTAATATGTGTCTTTATTTCATCCATATTTTTTTTGCTAAGAGGCCATAACAGTAACTCACCTTTGCTTGCCCCAAAAGAACAGTCTATGCTTGCATGTGCCATAACAATAACTCAGATTTTGAGAGATACACAAAGCTGTTAACTCCTGCTGCTGCCTACAAACCTGTTATTATATCAATTTTCTAAGTTTGTAAGAGCAATATTTAAAATGCACAGTCTCAACAAAATCTAGGTAAATAGATATTTAAGAAAAAATGGCAAGGGGGTTCTAAAAAGAATTATGGAACCTCTAAAAACCAAGGTAAGTTCAACAAGTCATTATGACTTATTAAGGGTCCTTGTCACTTCCCTCCAGCCCAGGTAGCCACATCTCTCTTCCTGAAAATCTGAGTCTCTACTTTTCTCTTTGGAAAAAGATAAATGGTTTCTGAAGATCATTCATCAAGGTTACAGATGGCAGTGGGAGGAAATTCCTGCTTTTCAGGGAGTAATCTCTCATCCACCTGATTAGACATTTTTTATTTCAACCTGTCCTTCATCACATGCTGTCCCAGGGTATGATACAACATGTTCCTCCTTCCCGGGTGGGGAAAGGTTTTTATTCAACAATGTTGTTAGTGCCAAAGAAAGAACATGCTTAGAGACTTGTCCTGCATCTTCTTTCTCAAACCTGTTTGTGATATGGCCAAAAATTAAAGTGATGTCCCTTCACAACCTGCTGCTTCTTCTTCATTCAATTTTCTTGGTGACACTACATTTAAAAAATGTTTATCATCACATCCCTGTTCATCCAGACTTAATGTGTTTCTTAATGTTTTATGTGTCTGGATCACAGTGACAGTTCAGTGCCTTAAACCATTTGGAGTATCTACTGACCAAAAGAGTTCACAAAGTGCCTAGCTCCACTTTTAGTTTACTGCAGGCTGAGGAGGATCTGCATTTTTTTATATTTACATGACTTACTTATCTTTGCAAAGTCTTTTTTTCTAATTGTCAAGAATCTTTCACTTAGGTGACATCTCTTACACAAGCAGGGATTCCAAGGAAACATTCAAAAAACTTTTTTGTCTCCATCATGCAGGATGGTGCTCCTGTGGTGTCAGCTAGACACCTCAGTTCAAAGAACTTTTCTTCAACTGGAAAAGGAGATCTGTGATCTATTTCTAAGAATTTGGTAACTACCAGAGAATATCTTAGAATTTTGAGTCTCATGGCATCTATAATTCTCATGACACCCCTGGCAAGACTCCACATGAGAAGGATGTAGTTGTATTTGAAATCCCTTTGGTCCCAGCATCAATTCCATTTATTTTTTCATATCTCAGGGCTGGAATTTATCAGAAAATAAATCTTTTGATGGTGATAACAGATATCCTTAAATCCAGGTTTCTTCCTGTTCCAAAGCATGCAGTCACCTTAAACGGCTCAGACTTTGCTTGGCAAGCAGTTTCATCAGGGATAAAAGTGCAAGGTATTTGGGACACCAAGGACAAATGCAAGCACATAAATATAAAAAAGATGCTTGCTCTGATCAAGACACTCAACTCTCTGAATCATCTTTCGTCCACAGGACCTCTTCAAATTGTTACAGGCAATGCTACAGTTATGTGGTACACTAACAAGCAAGGGGAAACCAGGTTGTACACTCTTTCCAGACTTGCCATGTTAACTTGGGATATAGCTTCAGCATACAATCTCAGTCTACAGGCATCCTACATTCTGTCAGAGCAAATCTGTACTGCAGACAAGTTGAATAGGGCAGGGGCAGACCCCCATGAATGGAAACTAAATCAAGGGGTCTTCCAAGATTTGATCCATTTATGGGAAGTTCCTCAAGTAGGCATCTTTGAGTCCTCTCTGCACAATCATGTCCCAAGATTCGGCTCCAGGACTCCATGCATAAAGGCCTGGAGGACAAATGCCTTTTTTTCCTTGGACAGGAATGTTCCTATATGTTTTTTTACCCTTTCCACTGATATCCATGGTACTTCTGAAGGTTCAGAAGGAATCCCCCAAGATCATTATGGTGTCTCCCTTCTGGCCCAGACAGCTGTGGCTCTACCTTCCTTTGGATATGGACAGCTGCAATTACCACAATCTTCCTTGGAGACTGGATCTATTCACACAAGAACAGGCATGTTTGATATACCCTTGATGGCAGTTATCTTCAGCTGACTGTCTGGATGATGGTGTCTTAATTCCCCTTAGGCACCTGATTACTCAGGATATGTAGCAGGTTCTAATAGAGGCAAGAAAGCCTGTGACTAGAAAATCATATATTAGTAAACAGATTTTTTTTTCTAGTTGGTGCCAACAACATACCTACACCCATTCAGGGCTAGTGGTTCTCTGATTATACAATATTTGTGTGAGTTACTATCATATGGTGTTTCATCCTCCTCTGTAAAAGTTAATTTATCATCCATTTCAGCATGTGTGGTATGGATACTCCTTTTTCAATGCATTCACATGTCAAAACGTTTTTGAAAGGGGCATTGCATAACAGGCCTCCAAGAAAACTGGTGGCCCTTCCTTGGGATCTTAATATTGTGTTAAAAGAAGCTAACACTTGCTCCACTTGAACCAGCTAACCTGGCTGACTTGAGGTTCTTAACATGGAAAACAGTTTTACTTATTGCTCTGAACTCTGCAGGAATGGTATCTGAGTTGCAAGCTCTTATGGTGTGTCAACACTACCTTATTTTCCACAGAAAGAGGGCGTCTTTGAAAAGTAATCCTTCTTTTGTGCCTAAACTGGTATCCATATTTACTTTAAGCCAAGCTGACCATCTCCCCATTTTCTTTTCTGAACCTAAAAATGAAGGAAAAAATGTTACTCCATAGTTTGGATGCCCACAGACAACCCAGGTTCTTTTTCAGCAGAACTAAATCTTTCAGAACTTCAGATCAATTCTTTTTTTTTTTTTTTTGAAAAAGGGATAACCTGTGTCAATACAGACTATTTCCAAATTGTTGTTTTATGCTGTTACCTTTTGTTATACAAACTGTTTCAGGCAAGGTCAATGCCTGTTCTATCATGGCCTTGACTTCATCTATGTTTTTTGGAAAGGGTTGGATTCTTGAAGTATTTTAGAAGCTGCAAGTTAGTCCTCTGTACAAACTGTAAAAAGCACAATAACCATGATTCCTTCTGTAGGTCTAGGCCAGGCTTTGTTTAAACCATTCTTTAGGGGGTCTTGGACTCTGCTCCTTCCACCTCCCAAATCAAGTAAGCTAGGGTAATCTGTCTATGCAGATAAGGCTACTGCAGCAGTGATCAGTATGATGAACATAGCTGAGATGTGTAAGTAAACTTACCATGACAGTACATATTTGAAAGATCATTTTTTCCAGTAGCCACTCCCTCCCTCCATCTCCTTTGTTTTTTGATGTGTTATTTATGCCAGGGTGTGGTTAATTATTTTTTGTTTTTCCTAACATTGTCCTTTGAGGGCTCGCCCGCCCCACCACCACCTCTAATGCACTCTCTCTATCTTGGTATGAAAGCTCTGATTGGCTTGACACCCAAATCTATATTTTAAGTCATCTCAGATTGAGCTGATTGACAAGTTTAGGTGCATGGAAGGTGCCCTAAAGCTTTGGAAGCTGTCTGGCTCTTATAGCCTACGCAGGATATAACCCATATAGCTAAAGCTACTGCAGCAGTGATTATTTGACCATCTACTGTTTGTCATAGGTCTACTTATTCAACTGTAATATCCTTCTGTTTGGGAATGTTGTTTGCATTTGTCAAACCTATAATTAGAACAGAAAGCTAAATAAAGATTCTTTATAGACTTAATTAACTCTTTTTGAACTTTAAGCAGCGAAGTATTTTCTAGACAATAAAAAAAGAATAATGGAAAAAGAAAATGCATATGGCCTACTTTCCAATAAGACTGCAAAATAAATCTCTAACATTCTGTCTGTGAGTCACATACAGCCACTGAATGTGTTTTTTAGTAACAGGGCAGAATATTATGCAATAGTTTTTTTGTAGAAAGTTCATGAATCAATCTCTTTAATCGTATTTACAATTATTCTGTTTATTATTTCTTTTTTACTTCTTCCCTGTTCAATAACTTTACCAACTTACACATTTTCATTAGTTTCCCTTATGTTTTTACCTGAACTTTGATCTTAAGTAAAGTGTTTAGTTATTTATCAAAGATGCACCACCCTGGATGTGCAGCAGCAAATATAACCCATGACCCCATGTCAGGAACAAACTGCCTGAATGACAGCCAGGCACATTCACCAATGCTGACAAAGTTTGTGTAAAAAAAATTACAAATATAGTAATAAAGTAACATATAAATGATAACTGACTTCAAACCAGTGACAAGTGAAGTACACAGGGTTCAGTCCTGGGACCTCTCCTGTTTGGTATGTACTTCTCTGAAGTAAAGGCTAACACAGAAGGCCTTTAGCTAATGAAGTCTGCAGATGACTGCAAACTAGGAGCCATAGTCGAGTCCCCAAATGATGTGGACATCCTACAGAAGGGCCTCACTGAGACAGATGCCTGGTGTCAGAGCCATGGCCTCAAGCTCAATGCCAAAAACTGCAATGTCATTCCCTTTGGTAAAAACTCTGTACCCATGAACTACCACATAGGTGGTAGTTTACTTAACAGCGAATGTTGATAAGAGACCTTGGGACCCAGGTGGACAGTAGTCTCTCCTTTGATAATCAAATTGCCACAGTAGTCAGAAAATCCTTCTGCGTGGCACACCTCATCACAAAAGGATTCTCATCCAGGAAAAAAGAGGTTATTGTTCCACTCTACTCAACACTCATTAGACCCATTATAGAGTACAATGCCCCTTTTGGAATGTACCTCATAAAATATTCAGACAACCAGGCTAGTTGCCCAACCCAATGTGTCTGAAATTCTCCAGGTGCAACTAACACTAGGTAAGACTGCAATCCAAATTGTAGCTTGCTACAGATCCTCCACCATGTCCCAAGATTCTCACTACATCTTTTTAAACATACTGGGAAATATAAAGCTACAACCAAACAATCTAATAATTAGTGATTTCAACTACCATGCCATTAACTGGGAAAACTACTTGTGTACCAACATCTTTGCCCAACGGTTCTTGGCATTCATAAATTCCAATGGCCTGGATCAACTAATCCATAGTCCCACTAGGGGTTCCAATATCCTAGACCTGGTCATTACCAACATGGGAAATCGATGCTCCACACCTATGGTCACCCCCTCGTTGGTCAGGTTTGACCATAAGCTAATCACCCTTGACATCCACATCCCTCCCCCACCCCAGTAAGGAAACCTCCATAAAAAACTTCTCCAAAGCCAACTTCATGCTAATCAAGTCAGAAGTGACAACCTTCATGACACCCATGCAGATGGGAACTGAAAGTTCGACTGCTGAAACTTACACTGAGGCACTGTATGAGTACATCCACTCATGCATGAATCATGCCTTCCCAAATAGAACCAAGATGCTCTCCTCCAAAAAAAGGAAGTCAATCTGGTGGTCCCCTGACATAAATAAATTTTACAACAAAAGGAAGAAACTGTTGCAGAAAAGAGGAAAACCCCGGGATGCAAACAACTCCCTTACGAGCCTCAGTAAGAAGTTGAGATCCTTCATAAAATCCTCCAAAGCTAGTTATGAAAATAAAATTGCCAAAGGTTCCGAAGACAACCACAAGGCATTCTATAGCTATGTCAAAAATATAAATGGCAATGCTCAGATCGGCTCTGAGGTACAACAGAATGACATTAAATATACTGATCCCAAGGATAATGCCAATATACTGGCAGATCGAATCAGTATCAACTTCACCCCCCTCTCACCCCCTAAAGGGCCCATCGCAATACCAAAAGATTGCCAAATTCCAGTAATAACAGCTATATAGGCAAAAACCGCACTCTCCAAAGCTAAGAATACAGCATCCATGGGACAAAATGACATCCAGGGCTGTGTACTACATGAACTACAAAATGAACTGGCACCTTACCTAAGTGTCATGTTTAATCATAGCCTCACCTCAGGTTTCATTACCACTGAGTGGCACACAGCTACAGTTATCCCACTCCACAAGGGGGGATCCACTTTGGATCCTGGGAACTAACACCCCATCAGTCTGACAAGCCTGATCTGCAAGGCCATGGAACATATTATCATGGAACTTATAAATAAAGACATTGGCAACATTCAAACACTGGACCTCACCCAGTTTGGATTTGTGATGGGCCGATCTTGTCTCCTGAACTTGATTGACTTCTTCTAATCAGTCTCCAGAGCTGTGGACGAGGGTAAGGTAGTCCACACAGCCTATCTGGACCTCGCCAAGGCCTTCAACACCATCTCCCACTTTGGAATCATAGATAAACTTACTAAGCTGGGCATTAATCCCTACATCACTTGATGGGTTGCCAACTGGCTCACTGACAGTACCCGCATTGTAAAAGTAGCCGACTCCAAATCCAGCTCCAGTCAAGTGACAAGTGGAGTACCTCAGGGTTCATTCCTGGGACCACTCTTGTTTGGCATCTACTTCTCTGAAGTACAGGCTAACACTAAGGGACTCTGGCTACCAAAGTTTGCAGATGACTGCAAACTGGGAGCCCATTATTAAATCCCCAAATGATGTGGATATTCTACAAAAGAGCATTACAGAAACAGATGCTTGGTGCCAGAGCCATGGGATCAAGCTCAATGCCAAGAAATGCATAGTTATCCCCTTTGGGAAAAACATGTACCTGTGAATTACCACATAGGTGGCAGTACACTAAACACTGAAAGTGTGATAAGAGACTTAGGGACACAGGTGGACAGTGGTCTCACCTTCGATAACCACATCGCCACAACAGTCAGGAAACCCTTCTATGTGGCACACCTCACTAAGAGCTTTTCATCCAGAAAAAAGGAGGTCATTGTCCCACTGTATTCATCCCTCATTAGACCCATTATAGAATACAATGCCCCGTTTGGTATGTACCTCTCAAGACATCTGCAACAACTGGAAAGGCCGAAGAAATAACTCACTAAAAAAATCACAGGCCTAAAGCAGATGCCCTGTGCTGACCATCTAAAAAAACTCCAGCTATACTCTGTGACATATCGTCTACTCAGAGGTGATCTCTGCTTAACATACAAGGCCATGTCAAACTCAGAGCTGTTGGACTTGCTACACTTAAAGAAATCCCAATCTCTCAGAGCCACACTCTCCAGGGATCTAAATCTTGTCATCACAATAAACAAAACATACTGGAGGGATAGGTTCCTGACCCAGAGACTCTCCAGACTCTGGACTAGACTACCCATACATGTCAAGCAGAGTGCTTCTTTGGCCCTCTTCAAAAGGAACCTTGACGTTTGGATGGGTGATAGGAAATTCATCCCGGGGATCATGTCAGTCACCCTGCTAGACAGGGGTCCAGGGAAGTAAATATTGTGGGAAGAAATAGACAGAGAATTGTTATGGCTATGCTTGTATAGTCCCTAGGGCCGATAGCCTAGTACCAACCTATGAACCTATAAGACATGTGCAGCAGCTGGAAAGGCCACAGAAGCACCTCACAAAGAGGCCTACTCCAAGGTTATCTCTACCCAACATATAAAGCTATGTCAAACCCAGAGCTGTTGGACATGCTACACCTAAAGAATTCCCAATACCTCCGAGCTACATACTCTAGGGACCTAAACCTTGTCCTGCTTATTGTGGTGACAAGGTTTAGATCCCTCCGAGCTACAAGCTCTAGGGACCTAAACCTTGTCACCACAATAAACAGAACATGCTGATGGGATAGATTCCTGTCCCAGAGACTTCCCATACTCTGGAACAAGCTACCCATCTATGTCAAGCAAAGTTCCTCATTAGCACTCTTCAAGAAAAATCTTGATGAGTTGATGTAAAATAGGAAATACACTCCGAGGATCACTTCTGTGGCTCTGCTCGACAGGGGCACAGGAAAATTACTTTCTTGGGTGGCGTAAGCCAGGGAACCTTGTTGGCTAGGCTTACTTAGGCCCTTGGGCCGATAGCCTAGTACCTACCAATGAACCTATGAACCTATAACTGTAAAATATAAATAAATAAATAAACCAAAATTACATATAATCATATCATCACCTCAGACCATGTACAGTATAAGTCCATTGCATACTTTTTTCATTAATGATTATCTTGCATTACGTAGCTCACGTCAGCTCTGTGAGAATGTGGCCATTTCAGATGTCTGCAATAAAATTTAAAAATATTATAGCTGTATTTTAATAATCAGACAGACACAGAAAATATGACAGTGAATGTAAAGTCATGTTCTGCCATTTTTCACAAGACAGTGAATGTAATGTTCTGCTTTTGATTACCAAAAAAGAACATGTTCTTTTTAACTGAACAATCTGGCACTATTAAATTCAAGCTTATTTAAAAAACAGTAGTATATATATATATATATATATATATATATATATATATATATATCTATATATATATATATCTATATATATATCTATATATATATATATATATATATATATATATATATATATATATATTGATAATCTACAGAAAAATTTAATTGGTACCACATTTGTTGAATAAACTACCCCTTGATAGCTGTGTAAGTGAGTGTCTTTTTCCTTAATTTGACAGAGGCTACTGCCACGCATTGATATCCCTCCAAAACCACACCCCCTCAAACCTGAGTGAAAAGTCTGGGTGAAGTACAGGCTAACACTAAGGGACTCTGGCTACCAAAGTTTGCAGATGACATAAAACCTCCTTTGACATAAAACCAAATGCTTCATTTATTCATTTGTGAAAGCATGTGGCTGGGATGTTATTTATCATTTATAGAGTATCCTTACAAACTTGGTTTGAGTGCTGACATCAACCCTTTTGAGAAGAGAGACTATTTGGTTGTCTTATTGTAAAGCATTCAGTAGCTCAGGCCTTAATACTAGATTGGACTATTTTGCAGCTGCATGCAAAATGGACACACATAAGGTGTGCTGTCAGTGTAGATATATCAATGGCTCCCTCCTGGGAAATACTGTGTGTGTGTGTGTGTGTGTGTGTGTGTGTGTGTGTGTGTGTGTGTGTGTGTGTGTGTGTGTGTGTGTGTGTGTGTGTGTGTGTGTGTGTGTGTGTGTGTGTGTGTGTGTGTGTGTGTGTGTGTGTGTGTGTGTGTGTGTGTGTGTGTGTGTGTGTGTGTGTGTGTGTGTGTGTGTGTGTGTGTGTGTGTGTGTAAAACAAATAGCTATTGTAAGCCTCATTTGCTGTTTGCAACATTGCATTAAAAGGCAATGGGCTTAGAGTGAAGTTGGCAAAAACCTTGGAAAATGCATAGGTTCACCTTTTCTAGTTTGCAGACCATAAGGTCATCAAGGAGCAATTGTTCCTTGATACCACACCAGCATTTTCTTTTATCTAAGTTTCTATGAAGTGGCCATTTAAAATCAACAATGCTCTTAGTCTCCCTTATACTTTAAGGTAATTTGACACATATGTTGAGGATGAACTATGTTGATAATGTGTCCCTTTTACAGGTAAAGTTAAAAGGCAAATCATTTTAATATTCCAATTTATTAACACACCTGTTGATTGAATAATGTCCAAGCTCCCAACATTGTTTGCATAATTTTAGATTTTTTTCCCATTAAAGTTCAGAGGAGGTTTACCTCTTAACAGTCTGCAAGCAGAGATGTGAATATTCACTTCTTTGCACTTTCTATTATAAATCTTATATCTTAATGATGGGATTAACTTTATGAATCTCCATTGTGCAGATTCTAGTGAAAAGGGGCATTTGCATCCAGTGGGCTATCAGAGGATGTTAGCAACTGCATTATACATTTGTCTATTGAATTCTTGCACCCTGTTCATAGAGATTAATTGGTCTTTACTACATATTATCTGAGTATGAATCCCAGCACATCTCTTATAGTTTAATAGATTTCCAGGTGCAGTTTCACTAAATGTGAATTTCAAGGGAAGATAAGATTAGTGTTTCTCATGCCCAGTCTGTTTTCAGTGTGAGGGTATTTTGTTTTATTTAAAAAAAATGTCTGTCAAGGTTTTTTTCTGTAAAATTTAAAGGAAATGAAGAAAATAGTGCAAGCACTGACAGTTCTGAGCAGTGTTTATGGTGATTGAGGAGACACTACTAAGGAATGGAGCACTGGAATGGCTGCAGTGAGGGCCCTGGTCCATTACCCTGCCTAGGGCTCATTTCACTAATATCAAACTCTATGGATAGTAAGTTCAAATTAGTTCAAGAAGCTGTGCAGAGAGAAAACCTTTTAATAGCCTCAAGAACTCCACTCAGCCTTCCTGAAGACATTGGAGGATATGAATGTATCACAAAATACCATCATATTGGGAGACTTCAACTACTCAAACATAGATTGGGTACATTATTCTAGCCCTAATACCCTAGCCCAAAGGTTCCTGGAATTCAAAAATTCAAATGCAGTGGAACAATTAGTCACCTCTCCCACTTGGGGAGATAATATACAAGACCTGATGATCACAAACATGGGGACAAAATGCTCCACACCAGAAGTATACCCCTCACTAGTGAGATCTGACCACAAACTAATCACCCTGGATATACATATCCCACCTCCACCCCCAGCACAAAAGACCACAGTGAAAAAAATTCTCAAAAGCAGACTTCACTCTTTTTAAGACTGAGATGGTATCCTTTAAGCCCACTGTGCCAGTGGATACCACATCCCACAATGCCGAATCCTTCACAAATGCTTTCTATGGACATCTCCAAGAATGCATGGATCATGCAATCCCAAACAAATCCAAGTCCCTCTCCACCAAAGGTAAGCGTCCTGTCTGGTGGACCTCAGCCATAGACAAATTGTATAACAAAAGAAGGAAGCTACTGCATGGCAGAGCAAAATCCCATGAAGGGAAGACATCTCTGATCAACATTAGCAGAAAACTACGTTCTCTCATAAAAACATCCAAGGCCAACTTTGAGAGAAAAATCACTAAGGACACTAAAGATTACCACAAAGCCTTCTTCAGCTATGTTAGAAACCTGGGCGGAAACCCTCAGATATGCTCAGAGTTGGTTCACAACAATAAGAAATACACTGAACCCACAGATATTGCCAACATTCTGGCTGACAGGTTCAGTGCAAATTTCTCCCCTCCTTCACCCCCAAAAGAAGAAATACTTATCCCAGCTGAATGTACTCTCCCTGTCATCATAGATGTCCAAGTGAGAACCGCCCTAAACAAAGCAAAAAACACAGCATCAATGGGACCTGACGGTATCCCGGGTTGCGTGTTACGTGAACTCGAAGAGGAGCTAAACCCACACATAAAAATGCTATTTAACCTTAGCCTTACTACGGGATATGTACCTGAACACTGGCGTACAGCAACAGTAGTCCCACTCCACAAGGGGGGTGCCTCTACAGACCCTGGAAACTACCGCCCCATAAGCTTAACCAGCCTGGTCTGCAAAGCTATGGAAAGAATCATTATGAAACTCATAAACAGAGACATAGGGGACCTACAGACACTTGACCCCACCCAGTTTGGCTTTGTAAAGGGCAGATCCTGCCTTTTAAACCTGGTTGACTTTTTCAAAACAGTCACTAGAGCCATTGATGAGGGCAAAGCAGTCCATACAGCATACCTGGACTTGGCTAAGGCCTTCGACACAATACCCCACTCAGGCATCATAGATAAGCTCAACAGCTTAAATGTAAACCCTTATGTTACTAGATGGGTTGCAAACTGGCTAAAGGACAGAACCCATAAAGTTAAAATCGCTGGAGCAATGTCAGACTCAAAGCCAGTCACAAGTGGTGTCCCACAGGGATCTGTCCTGGGACCCCTCTTGTTCGGCATTT
The DNA here is from genome assembly GCF_019279795.1 of Protopterus annectens. NCBI lineage: Eukaryota > Metazoa > Chordata > Ceratodontiformes > Protopteridae > Protopterus > Protopterus annectens. Next base: position 306,024,548 of record NC_056730.1, read on the forward strand.
ATTTCTCAGATGTTAAAGCAAACACGGGAGGTCTGTGGCTGACAAAGTTCACAGATGACTGCAAACTAGGCACCATAATCGATACACCAGCAGACACACACATCCTACAAAAAGGCCTCACAGAAATGGACAACTGGTGCCGGAGTCACGGTCTTAAACTAAATGCCAAAAAATGTATAGTCATCCCCTTTGGGAAAAACAAAGTACCCACAAATTATCACATAGACAGCAACCCACTGAGTACTGAAAAAGTAATCAGAGACCTAGGAACCCAAGTCGACAGCGACCTCTCATTTGATACCCACGTTGCCAAAGTGGTTAGAAAAACATTCTACCCTGCACACCTCATCATGAAGGGATTCACATCCAGATCCAAGGATGTCATTGTACCCCTGTATTCCTCCCTCATCAGACCCATGATTGAGTACAATGCCCCATTTGGTATGTACTTCACCCGGCATTTGCAACAGCTGGAGAGACCACAAAAGTACCTCACCAAGAGGATCAAGGGTCTCCAACATATGTCTTATTCTGCCAGACTAAAGAAACTTCAGCTCTATTCAGTATCATACCGCCTGCTCAGAGGTGATCTCTGCCTGACGTACAAGGCCATGTCCAATCAGGATCTGATGGACATGCTCCACCTCAAAAAAATCCAAGTCCATCAGGACCACGAGAGCTAAAGACTTAAACCTCGGCACAAGTATGAATAGGACATGCTGGAGGGATAGATTCATAACCCAGAGGCTTCCCATGCTTTGGAACAAGATCCCAGTTCATATTAGGCAGACGCCCTCACTGACTCTCTTCAAGAGAAATCTTGATGAGTGGATGGGAGATCGTAAGTTTACCCCAGGGGTCACATCTGTGTCACTGCTAGACAGGGGCACAGTAAACTAATTCTATTATATAAGGGGACCTTCATTGTGTCACTACTAGACACAGTATTCTAAATTTATTCTGTACATTTTTGTACCATTTCATGGGGTGGCAAATGCCACATCACTATGGCTAGGCTTACAAATGCCCCAGGGCAGATAACCTAGTACTATACTATGAAACTATGAAACTATGAATAACATGTTACTAATATTGATTTTCCTGACTTTTATTTGCATTATTAGTATTATTTTTCTTACTATTTACTTCTGTAGTTAATGCCATTGTGTATACTGTTGTGTATTATTTGTATAATATGACTGTTAATATGTATTTCTTACAGTTGTTACTTCTTCCTTCATGTATTAGTACTATAACTCTCAACAACATCCTCTATCCTGGAAAGCCCTCTAATCCCTCCCCATACCCTAACTCTTCCTCTCAGGAAACAGCAACCCTCCTGAATAAACACTTTATTTCTTCCATCCAAAATCTGGTGACCTGTAAGCCAAACTCTACTTCGACACCCACCCCTCCAAATCCCACTAACACAACTTTGTTTTCATTTGAGTCAGTTCCCATTACTTACATCAAATCTCTACTACTCAAGCTAAAACCTTGCTCTTCTTCCACTGACAATCTATCTCCTACATTGCTCAAACTTGTTGCTGACTCACTTGCCTATCCTATATCTATACTAATTAATTGATCTATTCTGGAATCAACTGTCACCACCCTTTGGAAATCTTTCTTTACTATCCCTCTTCATAAAGGTGGAAACTCCACTGACCCCTCAAACTACCGACCCATTGCCATTCTGTCCCCCCTCTCCAAGATATTAGAAAAATGTATTCACTCGCAGCTTCTCAATCACCTCCTCATGCACCACTTACTTTACCCCTACCCAACATGGATTTCGTCCTCACCACAGCACCACAACTGCCCTCCTCTCCTTCACTCATATCATTGCAGAGGCCCTAGACAAAAAAAAAACAAAAAACTTTTTCTAAGCTTGTTTCCTGCCTTTCCTGTGGGTAGTCTAGCCTGCATATAGATTTGCTGTGTCCAGGACTATTTGTAGGCTTCTAGGGCCCAAGCCTTTCTGTGTTGGAGGGAAGCCTTCTAGCTTAATTTTGTTTCTTAGAACTAGCCAGTTTTTTGTTTCAGCATTTGTTCAGAACTTATTGTAAGCACTAAATAAGCTACAAATTACTACAGCACTCAAGTTTCCTCACTGTCTAGAGGAAAACAGTTTCTAGTACTTAACAAATAAGCACCTATCCAGGCATGTCTAAGGGTCAGCCCCCGGTGTTTTCTCCTGTCTACCTGATGAATCTGGGCATCTTGGGGCAATGCAGTAATTTCCTCATGTACACAGACAACCCTCTCCTCTTACCACCCAACACTACAACCTGCGAGAGATGCACTTATATAGCCAAACTGGAAGCAAAGCTCTCTTCACCAAAGACTGGACTAGACAGTCAAGAGGAGAAGGTAAACACCTGCACCACACCACACTCAGCACATAGTCCCTCAAAACCTACACCACCAAAACACACACATAGAAGCACAAAACACATACCTGCATTCACAGAGGCTCTCAGTAAAAACCTGCCCAAGCAACAGGGACCTCCAAAGCAGAAACAAAAGCAACCTCCACCCCCAACACAACCGAAATGACAGATAGCCCACAAACTCAGTGTGCCACTCAACCACAGCCCATAAGGCATAACAACGTACCCAACACTCTAGTCATAGGTGACTCTATAGTCAGGCACACTGATATTCCACTCACCAGGCTAAACAAGGAGACATTTACTGTCAGCTGCCTGTCAGGTGCCAGGATCTGCCACATAACGCATGCACTCAGGTCACTCCACAACAAGTACAAATATGACTCTGTCATTGTCCATGTTGGTGTGAATGACCTGAGATGTACCTCCTTGGATTACATGAAAAGGGACATGGAGGAGCTGTCCGTTCTTGTAGCCCAGGCAGGTATGACCCTAGCCCTGAGTGGCATCTTGCCATCACCCAGAATGATACCAGAGTACAAGGACAAAATGATTGACTTCAACAATTGGCTAAGCTTCTTGTGTCATTCTAAGGGGATCCAGTATCTGTCTGCCTGGGATGACATGATCAACAAGCCACGATGGTTTGCCAGAGATGGCCTGCACCTGTCACCCCTGGGATTCCGGATACTGGCTAAGGCTCTAGCCACCCCTGTAGTGCCTTTTTTAGGCAAGGTTCAAATGACAAATTCACCACCCTAACAGGTACAGGCAAGAAGAATCTGAGGGTATTGCTACTCAATGCTAGAAGTCTAAACCTCAAAATGCACTCTCTCGAGGCACTCCTTAAAATGGAGAACATCAACATCTGTGCAATGACAGAGACCTGGTTCATGACTCCAGAGAGTACCCCTGCATTACCAGGCTATAATGCATACCACACCTTTCGGCCACCTAACCTGGACTGAAACACTAAAGGCAGAGGCGTGTCCATATTCATTAAGGATATCCACACCTCCAGGCTAGTTGCTCAGCATAATGCATCCGAGATTATCCAAGTGCAACTAACTCTGGGCAAGACCGCAATCCAAATTGTAGCTTGCTACAGATCCCCCACCATGCCCCAGGATTCCCACTCCTCATTTCTTAATACTCTGGAAAATATTAGGGTACAACCTAACACCCTAATAATGGGCGATTTCAACTACCCTACCACTAACTGGGAAAACTACTCATGTACCAACTCTTGTGCTCAACATTTTCTGGAATTCATAAATTCCAATGCCATGGATCAACTTATACACACCCCCACCAGGAGCAGCAATATCCTAGACCTGGTTATTACCAACATGGGCAACCGGTGCTCCACACCAGAGGTCAATTCCTCGTTGGTCAGATCCGATCATAAGTTAATCACCATAGACATCCACATTCCTCCCCCAACCCCCATTAGGGAAACCATAGAAAAAATTTCTCCAAAGCCAACTTCACGCTTCTTAAGACAGAAGTGGCAAACTTCACGACACCCATGCTGATGGACAATAGAGGTATGACTGCTGAATCCTACACAAATGCACTTTATAAGCACTTACATGAGTGCATGGATCGTGCAATCCCTAACAGAACCAATATGCTATCCTCCAAAAAAGGAAGCCAATCTGGTGGTCCCCTGCCATAAACAAACTCTACAACAGAAGAAAGAAACTGTTGCAAAAAAGAGTAAAATCCCATGATTGGAGAAACTCCCTGGTCAGCTTCAGTAAGAAGCTGAGATCCCTCATAAAATCCTCCAAAGCTAGTTATGAAAACAAAATCGCCACTGACTCTAAAGACAACCACAAAGCATTCTATAGCTATGTCAAGAATCTCAATGGCAACACTCAGATCTGCTCTGAGTTACAGCACAATGGCACTAAATATACAGAACCAACTGATATTGCCAACATCCTGGCAGATAAGTTCAGTGCTAACTTTACCCCTCTGTCATACCCTAAAGGGCCCATCTCTATACCAGAAGAATGCAAAGTTCCTGTAATCACGGCTGCACAGGTAAAAAACACACTATCCAAAGCCAAGAACACTGCATCTATGGGACCTGATGACATCCCAGGCTGTGTTCTACATGAACTACAGAACTAACTGGCACCCCACCTAAGTACCATGTTCAATCATAGTCTCACCTCAGGCTATGTGCCCACTGAATGACGCACAGTGACAGTTATCCCACTCCACAAAGGGGGAGCCACCACAGACCCTGGAAACTACTGCCCCATTAGCCGAACGAGCCTGGTCTGCAAGGCTATGGAACGTATCATCATGGAACTTATAAACAATGACATTGGTAATCTCCAAACTCAGGACCCTACCCAGTTCAGGTTTGTAAAAGGCAGATCATGTCTCCTAAACTTGATAGACTTCTTTGAAGCAGTCACCAAAGCTGTAGATGAGGGTAAGTTGGTTCACATAGCCTATCTAGATCTCGCCAAGGCTTTTGACACCATCCCTCACTCTGGAATTATAGATAAACTCACTAAACTAGGTATAAATCCCTATGTCACAAGATGGGTTGCCAACTGGCTCACTGACAGAACCCACACTGTGAAAGTAGCAGATTCCAAATCCAGTTTCAGACCAGTGACAAGTGGAGTACCACAGGGTTCAGTCCTGGGTCCTCTCCTGTTTGGTATCTACTTCTCTGAAGTACAGGCCAACACAGGAGGTCTTTGGCTAATGAAGTCTGCAGATGACTGCAAACTAGAAGCCATAATCAAAATTCCAAAAGACGTGGACATCCTACAAAAGGGTCTTGCTGAGACAGATGCCTGGTGTCAAAGCCATGGCCTCAAGCTCAATGCCAAAAAGTGCATTGTCATTCCTTTTGGTAAAAACTCAGTACCCATGAACTACCACATAGGTGGTAGTCTACTTAACACCGAAAGTGTGATAAGAGACCTTGGGACACAGGTGGACAGCAGTCTCTCCTTTGATAATCACATCACCACAGTAGTCAGGAAATTCTTGTATGTGGCACACCTCATCACAAAAGGTTTCTCATCCAGGAAAAAAGAGGTCATTGTTCCCCTTTACTCGTCACTCATTAGAACCATTATAGAGTACAATGCCCCTTTTGGTATGTACCTCACAAGACATCTACAACAACTGGAAAGGCCACAGAAATACCTCACAAAGAGGATTACTGGACTCAAAGAGATGCCCTATGCAGACCGTCTAAAAAAACTGCAGCCTTACTCCATTGCATATCGCCTACTCTGAGGCGATCTTTGCCTATCACACAAAGCTATGTCAAACCCAGAGCTTTTAGACATGCTCCACTTAAAGAAATCACAATCCCTATGAGCTACACGCTCTAGGGACCTAAACCTCATCACCACAATAAACAGAACATGCTGGAGGGATAGATTCCTGTCCCAGAGACTTCCTATACTCTGGAACAAACTACCTATTTATATCAAACAAAGCTCCTCATTAGCACTGTTCAAGAAAAATCTTGATGATTGGATGGGAGATAGGAAAATTCACCCCGGAGATCACTTCTGTGGCTCTGCTCGACAGTGGCACAGGAAAATAATTTTCTTGGGTGGCGAAAGCCAGGGTACCTTTGGCTAGGCTTATATAGGCCCTAGGGTCAATAGCCTAGTACCTACCTATGAATCTATGAATCTAAGTGTGTATGTACCTCACAAGACATCTACAACAACTGGAAAGACCACAGAAATACCTCACAAAGAGGATTACTGGCCTCAAAGAGATGCCCTATGCAGACCGTCTCAAAAAACTACAGCTTTACTCCATCACATATCACCTACTCAGGGGCGATCTCTGCCTAACATACAAAGCTATGTCAAACCCGGAGCTGTTGGACATGCTCCACGTAAAAATAAATCCCAATCCCTCTGAGCTACACGCTCTAGGGACCTAAACCTTGTCACCACAATAAACAGAACATGCTGGAGGGATAGATTCCTGTCCCAGATACTTCCCATACTCTGGAACAGACTACCCATCTATGTCAAACAGAGCTCCTCATTAGCACCCTTCAAGAAAAATCTTAATGATTGGATGGGAAATGGGAAATTCACCCCAGGGATCACTTCTATGGCTCTGTTCGACAGGGGCACAGGAAAATAATTTTCTTGGGTGGCGAAAGCCAGGGTACATTTTTTGGCTAGGCTTGTATGGGTCCTAGGGTCGATAGCCTTGTACCTACCTATGAACCTATGAACAACAATAAACTCATCTCCTGTCTCTTCCTAGATCTCTCCAAAGCCTTTAATACTGTCTCTCATCCTCTACTACTATCCAAACTCACAAATCTCCACCTATCCCCTTCAGCACTTGCCTGGTTTAATAGCTACCTATCTGGTAGGGAACAATTTGTGAAATGGCTCTCATCCTCCTCACCTTTCCTTCCTATCTCCAATGGTGTTCTCCAAGGCTCCATCTTGGGACCCCATTTTATTAACATCTTCACCAATGATCTTTACACCTCATGCAAAAAATCCACTCTTATTCAGTATGCTGATGACTCTACACTTATATCCATCTCAAATAACATTCCTGAACTACACTCAACAAGCCCTATTATCCACTGAACAATGGCTCTCTCACAACCTACTGATCCTAAATCCCAAAAAAGACCAAACTCCTACTTTTCCTTCCTCGTTCTCTTTCTCATCACAAAACCTTCTTTTTTATTACATCTTCTAACAATATAACTATCCAACCTAACACCTACACAAAACTCCTAGGTGTCATTATCGATGACGAACTAAAGTTCAACCTACACATACTCCAGTGTATAAAAAAAACAAACCAGAAACTAGGTCTGCTATAGCGGAACAAAAAATTCCTAACCCCTGACTCCAGACTTATCCTGGGCCAGGCACTCCTCCTCCCCTCCCTCTTATACGCTGCCCAAGTTCTTACCAATATACAGGCCTCCACTCTAAACAAACTCCAACAGACTTACCATAAAATAGCCAGATCCACTACTAACTCCCCATACAACTCACACCACTGCATTTCTTTAAACTCTCTTCAATGGCTTGAACTTCCCCAATTTCTGCTATCTTATCAATTTCATATGCTACACTTTATTTTTTATAAAACCTCCTTCTGTCCATCTCTATCTTCCTTAGTCTCCTTCTACATCCCATCACGGACCCTCCGTACTTCTAACCAACAATTACTTGATGTCTATCACCCAAAAAGGTCAGTAGGCAATCTACTCTACAAACACTCCCTTGCCCATGCTTGGAACAAACTTCCCCTTGACTTACGTTCAATCTCCCACACCTCACACTTTAAAAATTAACTAAAAGCTTATTTTCTCAATTCCAGGACCTGTCCTTGTCATGATCCCACCTAGTTTTCCTTCCCTTTATGTACCCTCAAAAGGTCCATACTTAGTACCTCATTACACCTCTCTCTCCTTGTGTCTACTATGCATTTGTATAATTTTATACAAACAAAAAATGTTATTGTTGAACTATTGAACTATATAAATGTAAAATGATGTTACTAAGCTTCTTTTTAATGCAACTTTAAATTTATGCATATAACCCAACATATGTGAATCTTTTTGCTATAACTGCTATTATATCAATATTGTTTAAAATTGTACTTGTTTAAAAATGTACTACTGGAGCTTATCTCCACTGGTGTCCACTGAAAACGGGCCACAAGCCTAGTTGGACAAACCCAGTTAACAAATGTCAATAAATAAATAAAATATTTCTGTTTATTAATCTCGCTAATAGCCAGAAATATAATGTGTCACTATGTAACAAGTCAATGAGAACCAGTGTGCATGAAAGTCCTGCAAATTTAAAAGGTTTTTATTTCTAGTACAGGACAGTGACCCCCCCCCCCGACTATGTGTACTAATATCTGCTTACTTCTCAGCACAATAGGAATGCAGACCAAATGGCACTACTCACATGGAATAGGCTTCAAGGCTAAATATATAAACTGGACATTATCCTTCCTCAAGGTGTTAAGTTGTCAAAGAGGTCAAAGTGGTAATAAACACACTGAATGTTATAATGACCTTCATGTTTACAAAGAAAATACACTTCCTTCCTCAAAACATATTATTGTCAAAGAGCAATGAACTTTGGCAGAGAGAAACAAGCTGTGTTCTCCAAGCTTGACACTGGAAAAACAGATATGTGCAAACAACACTGAAGATAAACCAAAATTTTCTGTTTTTGAACCATAAGGGAATTTTCAAATCCTTATTTCTATATGGATTCATAGTTCCATCTAATCTGTATCATACAATAAGCCCTATTTAGTATGCAAAAATATGCATGCTGATTGGATAGACCAATGAGCATGCACATTGTACATCGACTGTTCCCAACTGGAAAAATCAGGTCAACAGAAATTTCACAATGTGCAACAGAAGTTACTACATCCTTATCTCTGTAAAGTGAAGAAAATTCATCAGATCTTTGGCAGCTGTAACTATTAAAACAAATTCCTACAGCTGCCTAGCTGTTTTTGTTCACTAAGTGGAGAAACAAATTAAAGTGCAGGCAGCTGTAACTATAAGGAAATAATTCTGGTTATCCTGACCTCTTCTCTTTAAACTGAAGGAAACAATATACATTAAACAGAAGGGTTGAAATTTGTAACAAAAAAACAAAAAAAAAATGGAACTCTATTATCTGACATTATTGATTTATTATATAAGGGAAAGCACAGACAACACTGTAAATATGATCCACTAGACAGCAACCGACCGTCTATGTAATGTTGTATAATGCAAAGAGTGAACACGACTTGAACAAGGAATACAAAGTATTTATTAATAAAAATGCACTCTATAAAAGCACTTTCATCTGCAAAAGCAGACTTCTTCAGAACAACTCAATATTAAAATATGCTCCATTTTTAAAAACTTGTTGGCGCCAAAGCAGCCATCAATTCAAAATTTAAAGTGCTAGTGTAACAAATTATAAAAAAGTGCTTGTTACTATGTAACATTACCTAGAAAACTCATAACACTGTATTCAAAAAATAATTGCAACCAACCTAACAATATGTATATCTACCTTATACAATTTTTAGTGTTTTTAAAAATATATTTATATATATAGAAAAATATATTAGAGTCTTTTAAAAAACATTATTAATAATAATAAATAATGTGATATGTATATGAGAATTATACCAACTTTAAACAACTCTGAATGGTGTAAAAAACACTTTACATCAATTGCAAGAAGGGTTTAATGGTAATATAGTCATTAATTCCTGGTTCTTTAGTGGCATCTGTCAAAATTTGCCATACACGCTCTCTTTTCCCTAGGAGCGCTTTGTAGTTACCTCCGCGGGGTGATATATTCACTTGATCAGTTATGGCAAACTTAAATACACGTGTGTCCCCACATCTGTTAATATGTTGATACAGTGTACTATTCATATCCTTGACCCTAATTTTATATAGATGGTCATATATTCGCTTTCTGAATTGCTTTTTGGTCTTTCCTGTATAAAATGCAGTGCATGACATACACTTTGCCATATAGATAACATTCTTGCTGTTGCAATTACCCGCTCTGAAATTAACATATGTCTTATTAACATCATTCAATCTGCATCCTTCCATTTCACATATAGCATAACATTGTTTACAAAACCCACATTACTTAGTAGTTTTACATGTATTATATAACTCTGTGTGATTGACTATTTTTTCTGTCTCTTTATATTCATACCCATTTTATTGATGAAACTAGGACTTTCTCCTATAATTTTTCTAACATCTTCATCAACTACTAATATATTCCAATGTTTTCTGATAATATTTCTAATATAATTCACATTGGGTGAGTAGCTTAAAACACACACTCATAGGTACTATACCCAATATGTAAGTCATATCCTCAGGCTTTTCCATTCTAATTTTTATATTTGTCATTTCTGTCTCCAATAAGGGTGGATATTTCTTACCCCATTCTCTAATGACATAAGCTGTAACATTATTCAGTATAGGCAGTGGAGATCCCCTATTCATAAACATAGATCTAATATTACTAATTTCTTTTTCCATTATCTCTAAACTAGGTGACATATGTGCTGCCCTTATACACTGTCCTTTGAATATATTCTTTAACCTTTGCCTAGGATGATTGCTGATATCCTTCCTATAGATTTCTGATTGAAAACCTACATTAGTGTGGCTCATGTATGTATCCAAGTATGCAATGCCCTCACAACTAACTTTGTGTGTGAATTTCAAGAAATCACTAGTATTGTTAATATACTCAATGAACTGAGTAATAATATCAACTGGCCCATTCAATAACAAAAAATATCATCCAGGAATCTAGAATAATAAGAGACATATTGATAATACTCACTGCAGAATAAATATTTAGTCTCCCATTCCAACATAACCAGGTTGGCAAAAATAGGGGCACAAGATGCCCCCATTGCCACACCCCTAATTTGTCTGTAGTATTCCCCCTCAAAGTATATATAATTATGGTCTAAAACTAAGCTTATCATATCTGTAATCAAACTGATATGGTCCCAACTCATATTAGAAAAGTTTCTCAGACTAATATTAAAATCTTCTAATCCTTGCTGTTTGGGAATATAAGAAAATAAACAATCACATCTATAGTAATAAAAATGAAGTCTTTTTTCCAGATATTAGGAATGAAATGAGCCAAAAACATCCATGAATCTTTTATCATATGCGGTATGTTGGTGTATATGGGCTTAACCCATCTATCTATAACTACCCCTATTTGGAAAGTCTTTGATTGACTCCCTGATACTATAGGGTGAAAAGGGGGATTCAATATATTCTTATGCACTTTGGGGATGCCTACTATCATGATCAAAATGGGATACTCTACCTTTAAATAATTATAAACCTCAATAGTAATCCTGTTATCTCGTAGGTATTCCTCTAAAGCTAAATCTATCTTCCTATATCCAATATTTATTTCATTTATAGAAATTGTTTCATAATTCACAGATTCTAGCAAAATTTTGTATACCTCATTGATATAATCCGCAGTGTTGAACAATACTCTTCCTCCTCCTTTATCCAGTTTCATTACTTGGATGTTCTTATTCTTAATCAGTTCTTCCAAACAATTTCTTTCATCTACTTTCAAATTGTCCTTAGTTTTCTATTTTTTACTTTGTCTGTTAAATTTGTATACATCATAACATACTATTTTTTCAAAAGTAGTCACCTTATTATGGGCTGGTGGTATAAACATGCTTCTCTTTTTTAACATATTATGATCTCCTGACATTATATTATCACTATTATGTTTGAAAAATAAAGCCAAATTCAACCTTTGACAGTACAATTTAATCTCTGTAATAGTATCCACTAAATTAAATTTAACTGTGGGTATATATTTCATTCCTTTGGTAAAAAGGGAAAAGTGATCTTCCTTAATATTAAAATTAGTATAATTATATACTTTTAAATCATTAAAACTACTCATAATCTTCTCTAAAGACCCATATTCATTATTCACTATTTCTTGTAAAATTTGATTTCTTTCATCTAATAAAGTTAACAGACTTTCATCTAATGATTCTTTCTCTTTTAATTCAACTTCTGTTTCTAATATTGCTTCTATCTGTACCACTGACTGTAATCCTTTTTCTGCTCCCTTGAAAATTCATCCCCTTATCCCTATGTATTTCTTCACCCCAGTTTGTCATGTCTCTATTATCACCCTTATGCTCATGCTTCCATATGTAAGCCCGATTTGCTTTATATTGTTCTAAGTCACGCTGAATTTTTTTACTTTTTCTGATAAATATCCATTTAGCCTTCATATCAGCCATTTTATATTGTTTGTCATATTAGTCATGCCACTGTGGAAACAACAAATCACTTACTATGTCTTTATTCAATTTTTCCACTTTGCTAACCAATCTAGATAATCTCTCATCATTCTTTTTGATAAGCATGTTCATATAGCTAAAACGAAAACTATTGAACAATGTATTAAATTCAGCTATAGTATTGTTGTCCAAATTTAACCCCATGGGTATTTTAAAAAATCTTAAGCCCATAGGTACTATACCCAGTGTAATACATTTCAATAAATATGCATTATCTATTTTGATAATCTTTACTGTAAGCAATCGTTTCCCCAATGTATATATCATATCCTTTAGGGTTCCCTTGTCGCCAGCATAATATCTTTCTTTCACTTTATGATTATTGCCAGTTTCATTTAAAGTAAAGTCAAAATCATTGTTAAGAAAATTGTTTAACTGGTTCACTTCTTGAACATCCTTGGCAGCTAAACAATTATTCTTGCCGCTAGGGCTAGAAGAATTAATAACAGTACCTTTAGAGAAATTCAAATTTGTTTTCGTAATCATAGAATATGTTCTGGCAGGTAACAGGCACTTAGGATGGGCTCCCAAGCATTCAACATCATCATCCACATGAAAAAGGGAAAAATCAAAGGTAAATTCATTGTCAGAGGTGGTACTGACATTACTGTTATGATTCTGCAACTGCAGAAGTTCATTGGAAGATGTTTCAACCTGAACCAAATGATCCACTTGTCCGTTCAGTATCTCCACTTGTGTGGACGCATGACTGACTGTAATGGGTGAATCTCTCCCTTGCTGGTCACACACCAGACTCCCGGATGATTTTTGGATCCACCCAACGATGTCAATTAACCGGGAAACTTCCTCTCTCAGCATAGTCATTTCGGTCTTTATTTTATTAAGCTCATCCCTGTTCAATGAAGCCTCAGTCACCTTTTTGACATTATCTATTACAACTGACTGCTGTATTATATAAGGGAAAGTAGAGACAACACCGTAAATATGATCCACTAGACGGCAACCAACTGTCTATGTAATGTTGTATAATGCAGAGAGTGAACACGACTCGAACAAGGAATACAAAGTATTTATTAATAAAAACTACACTCTATAAAAGCGCTTTCATTTCAAAAGCAGACTTCTTCAGAACAATTCAATCTGAACATACGCTCCATTTTTAAAATTTTTGGTGCCAAAGCAGCCATCGATTCAAAATGTAAAGTGCTAGTGTAACAAATTATAAAAAAGTGCTTGTTACTATATAACATTACCTAGAAAACTCATAACACTGTATTCAAAAAATAATTGCAACCAACCTAACAATATGTATATCTGCCTTATACAATATTTAGTGTTTTTAAAAATATATTTATACATATATATATATATAGTAAAATATATTAAAGAGTCTTTTAAAAAACATTATTAATAATAATAAATAATATGATATGCATATGAGAATTATACCAACTTTAAACAACTCTGAATGGTGTAAAAAACACTTTACATCAATTGCAAGAAGGGTTTAATGATAATATAGTCATTAATTCCTGGCTCCTTAGTGGCATCTGTCAAAATTTGCCATACACTCTCTCTTTTCCCTAGGAGCACTTTGTAGTTACCTCCGCAGGGTGATATATTCACTTGATCAATTATGGCAAACTTAAATACATGTGTGTCCCCACATCTATTAATATGTCGATACAGTGATCTGTTCATATCCTTGACCCTAATTTTATATAGATGGTCATATATTCGCTTTCTAAATTGCCTTTCGGTCTTTACTATATAAAATGCAGTGCATGACATACACTTTGCCATATAGATATTCTTAAAATTGATGTAAAATGTTTTTTACACCATACAGAGTTGTTTAAAGTTGGTATAATTCTCATATGCATATCATATTATTTATTATTATTAATGTTTTTTAAAAGACTCTTTAAGATATTTTACTATATATATATAAATATATTTTTAAAAACACTAAATATTGTAGAAGGCAGATATACATATTGTTAGGTTGGCTGCAATTATTTTTTGAATACAGTGTTATGAGTTTTCTATGTAATGTTACATAGTAAGAAGCACTTTTTTATAATTTGTTACACTAGCACTTTAAATTTTGAATTGATGGCTGCTTTGGCACCAAAAAGTTTTTAATAATGGAGAGTATGTTAAGATTCAATTGTTCTGAAGAAGTCTGCTTTTGCAGATGAAAGTGCTTTCATAGAGTGTAATTTTTATTAATAAATACTTTGTATTCCTTGTTCGAGTCGTGTTCACTCTCTGCATTATACAACATTACATAGACAGTTGGTTGCCGTCTAGTGGATTATTGATTTATTGTAACCCTCTGTGACTTAGCAGAATATCAAAAAAGTTTTAAGAGGGAAAGGGCAACATAGGTAGTGAAATCAGGGATGTTTGAGGGCTATGATTTGTCTTGGGTGGCGGATGACTTTTTCTGTGAGATTACTACATTACTTTATATTAATATCTACTTATTTAGTTAAAGTAATTTATTTTAATTGTGTAATAAATTCTATTTTTATACAAACTCAGCTTGGTTAATGGTTAGCTTAATTTCAGCCTAGAACAATAGGTTTAGAAAGGGGAAAAAATAAGTGCTGAACCAGCTTGCTCTCATCTAAAGACTAAATACATGCATTATAAGTATTACATTCTTACCTGTTTATTCTGACAGTTGCTTGGTCTCATGTTACTTTCTGACATCTGTCTCTAAATTAGACCAAAGAAGGATAATTATTCCTAAGCTCATGTATAATGTATTCTACTTCATAGAGAGCGGCTCACATTATTTCATTGTTATCCTTTGGGGAGGTTAGATGGGACAGCTACTTTAAAGCTACCCTACATAGTATATATTGAAGACCATATTAATGGGTGAACAAGTGGCTCTTACAGTTATATACTTGCAGATTTTTCCCCATGAGTTTGGCTTGGTATAAGATAAACTGCACATGCCTCTTAAATATTCATTATTAATATTTTCCAGCTAAATTTCAAATGTAAATCACTTTAGCATTTTTAAGTTATTTCATAACAGGCATACTCATTTAAATATACAAGTTATGCAAGTCTTTTAACAATTGTTTCATATATTCTTAACTTTAGTCTTTCACCCAAATTGTACTGTTCACATTCAGCATTACAAACGTGTACTACTGACCTAGTAAGTCAAGAATGAATTGAGTTAATTCCATTAATTTTAAAGTGTATTTTTCAAGGGAGATCATCTTTTCATCAAGCTTTAAATTATTTAGGCACATATGTCCAAACACCATACCAAAGAAAACAATAATTTGTCTATGTTGACTGTTACCTTGCAGAGCATTCTCATTGCTTCATTCATATGTAATAGAAGAAAGTAGTCTGAGGGGGTATTTTGAATTACACCGGTACCATAATAATGCTGTAGTTGATATGAAAAATGAAAAAGGACTGAACCAGACAAGACACAAGAGTGAGTAACAGTTTGTACAACTAAATAGTGATGCATTGGGAAAATAAAAATAAATAAATAAATACAACTGAGATACAAGTAATTTTGCCCTGTTTCAAACAGATGAATTTGTAGCAAACTTGAGTGAGTTTCCTACTTATATGAGATAGTGCACATTGTGAGGATGAAGAGCATTAAACACAGTTTATTCTTCCATGGGATTTTCTGAGATCACAGCCAAAGAGTCTCCTTTATGAGTTCATTATCACTGGAACACATTATTAGGATTAGCTCAGGAGTACTGTCTGTTGAAATAAATTGGCAAAATCACACTGAAAACAACTGAAAGCTGTGAAAATTAATCATGTACTAGATGAAGCAGCTCTCCAACAGCTTATAGCCTTATACAGCTGCCATATGTGTTACATAAATGGTTGTAGCCCAAATACAGTGCACTTCACACCTTCATACCTGTAAAACACAAGCTAAATTAAAAATGTACTCATAGTTAAAATACTGCATTACTCTTATAGAATCCATGCAGTCCTATTTATTTGCATATTAATAATAAAGGCAATGTCTACATTAAGGAAACCAAGGATCACATCCAAAACACATGGCTCATGTGATGATGTTCTATTTTACTACAATCAATTTCCTTCTTTTACATCATAACTATTCTAGTTCAGGTGCTAGTTACTAGGATTGCAGTCTAGTGGACCATTGTGCAGCCTAGCTCAGATTTCCAGTTTACCCAATGCATTGTCTGGTTAAGTGACTTGCTCAAGAACTGGGCATACATATTAAGCAAAATCAGAGATGTTCTGAAAAAGTAGAGACAAGTAAAAGCAGACTTTTCTAAATCACTTTAAATGTTATCAGATCATCAAGTTTGGATCAAAATGCAGATTGTGAATCACAAAAACCGTGAAACTCTAATGACTGAATTTGGCTGAGTGTAATCCTCAGAAATTCATCAAAGAAGAAAATAATGGAGGTAAATGATGTGGAGGATTAAGACTCTTTCCTCCTATAGCCAAAGTACAAGTCACTTAAATAAACAGTCCCCTCCTAACCGAGGCATTTCACACACACACACACACACACACACACACACACACACACACACACACACACACACACACACACACACACACAATCAAAAGACTTTCATTCTCCCCACAATCTAGCTGCTTGTCAAAGTGCCTTTTCTCATAAGTCCTAATACAGCACACATCATGTGCCTGTCCTGTACAGTAGCTCATTGCTCCCAATACTGTATGAAAAGAGAAATCTCATCTTCCCTGTCCCCCTACGAATGCCCACCCATTATGCTGTGAGATTAAATCTTGCACCAGTTCCTGGAAATTCTCTCATTGTCTATGTGAGACATCTCTAGTCTTGCAGGCTTAACAGCTGAAAGCATCTGCCAGTGAAAAGTGAAAGAGTCTGGGGATGTTGTACACCAACTCAAAGAGCTTAAAGAAGCAGTACCGTTGTTTTGGTTCAGATGCAGAGCAAGGCATGAAAGCAGTATTTTTTCATGTTGTAGAATTACTGTTACATGGAAGGAACACCTGGCAACCTCAGGTCCTAAGCAGCTGCTTAGGTCACCAGGTGCTGGATCTGGCCCTGACTGTTCCAGCCATAGTAAAATAGACTTATGATCTGTGTATTTTCATGTAGTTTTGTGTTTTACTCTAGTTCCTGAACAGACTGTGAGAAGATCAGTTTACTGTAGAAGTACATTCTTGGAAGTTGTTACCATTCTTTATTATTTGTACCTATCTATCTATCTATCTATCTATCTATCTATCTATCTATCTATCTATCTATCTGTCTATCTATCTATCTGTCTATATGGTTATGTATTTATTAGGTTCATAGGTTCATAGGTTCATACTAGGCTATCTGCCCAAGGGCATTTATAAGCTTATAGCAGCCCAATATAGGCTTTCGCCACCCACCCCTTTAGTTTGAAAAAAACTATGCCCATTTTTTTTTTGTGCCTGTTGTCACAGTGACACTGAAGTAATCCCTGGGTATATCTGCATCTCCCATCCATTGGTCAAGATTCAGTCTGGGTGATGAATCTGTCCTCCAGCACTTCTATTTATAACCGTGTCTCGAGGTTTAAGTCTCTTCTCTTGTGGTTCTGAGGGATCTCTATTTTTTTGAGTGTAAGCATTCATCAAATCTGGGTTTGACATGGCCTTTATATGTTAGGCACAGGTCACAGACCCTTTATTCTTTTTGGGCCTTTTGGGCCTTTCAAGCTGCAGCAGGTGTCTGTGTCTGGTCAGATAATGGGGCATTGGCATTGTACTCAATCATATGATGAGTGGAGAGAGTGATGGAGGGGATGACCTCCCCCTTGAGATCTGTGAGAATCATGATCAGATGGTGGGTATATATAAAGGTTTTTTTCAACTACTTTAGCAACATGAGTGTCAAATGGTTATGTATTTATTTTGTTATTTATATGTCAGGTTTGACAGGTAAACACCCAAATTGCCACCTTTTCAACCAAAAACAATGTAATAGTCATCAGAGACAATATTCTAGCTGATTTTTTTAAACAAATGAACTATTTATTGGGGCAATCCTCACACTCAGACTACTGGAGAGCCAGCCTACTTTTAGCAAGGTGAATCACTATTGCTCTTTTATGGATCATAAGATCATAAGAAGTTAATAGGCTACTGGCCATAAGGCCTTTTCAAGCCTAGCCAAAGTTTTGGGCCCATGTTTCCAAGGTCAGCACCTATCCTCCCTGTCAAGCAGGGACATAGGTGGTATCCCAGGGGTATATTTTGTATTACCCATCCAGTCATCCAGGTTACACTTGACAGGTTACACTTGAACAGGGCCAGAGAAGTACTCTGCTTCACATGGAGAGGGAGTCTATTCCACAAATGGGGGATTCTCTGAGACACATATCTGTCCCGCCAGCATGTCCTATTAATGTCACAGGCTAGGTTTAGGTCCCAAGTGTGCATGACATGTGTGGTGTTTGATTTGCGGATATGCAGCATTTCCAGTAGGGTGGGGTTTGAGATGGCTTTAAATGCCAGACAGAAGTGTCCTCTGAGCAGTCTATATGAGACTGAGTAAAGTGAGAGGAACTTAAGCCTGAACTTAAACCTGTCCCTGTAGCATAGGTGTTGGAGACTCTGAAGTCTCCTAGTGAGGAACCTCTGTGGTCCATCCAGCTGCCACAGGTGCCTAGTGAGGTACATACCAAAGGGGGCATTGTACTGGATTATAAGCCTGATTAAGGAAGAGTACAGAGAGGTTATAACTTCTTTTTTCTTAGATGCAATGCCTTTGTTTATGAGATGAGCCTTGTAGTATGCCCTACACTCTACTGAGGCTACATGTTGGTCAAATGCTAAATTGCTGTTTACCAAGGTGCCCAGATCCCTTACTACTAATTGTTTGCTAAGGACATTGTTGTTGATATGGTACTTTGTGGGTGCATAATTTTTACTAAAGGGGATAACTATACACTTCCTGGCATTGAGTTTGAGGCTGTGTGTTATGCACCAGTCATTAGTCTGGGTAAGTCCCTCCTGGAGAATGTTTATATTATTTGGGGAATCGATGACTGCCACCAGTTTGCAGTTGTCTGCAAACTTGGTCAGCCATAGACCTTTTGTCTTTGCCTGCACATTGGAAAAATATATTCCAAAGATTAGGGGCCATAAGACCGAACCCTGAGGGACCCCACTAGTTACAGTTTTACTATTTGAGATGGATTCCCCTATTTTGGTGGTATGGATTCTGTCAGTGAGCCAACTGGCAATCCACCTAGTGATGTAAGGGTTGATGCCCAGCTGAGTGAGCTTATCTACTACACATGAGTGTGGTACAGTGTCAAAAGCTTTGGCCAAGTTGAGATAGGCAGTGTACACCTCTTTTCCCTCATCCAAGGCCTTGGTGGCTGTTTAAAAAAATCAACCAGGTTCAACATGCATGATCTCCCCTTGACAAACCCCTACTGTTTGGGGTAAAATGCTTGGAAGCTACCAATGTCCTGGTTAATGAGATCCATGATTACACATTCTATGGCCTTACATATCAGGCTTGTAAGGCTAATGGGCTGGTAGTTACCTATGTCAGTGGTATTACCACCTTTCTGCAATGGAATGACAGTAGCCGTCCTCCACTCGGCAGGTACATATCCAGTGCTTAAGCTGTGGTTGAAAAGAGTGCCTAAAGGTGTTGTCAGTTCCTGCTTGAGGCTATGTAAGATGCAGCCTGGGATGCTGTCAGGTCCCATGGAGGCTGTATGGGAATAAGATATAAATCTATAAACCTTATTCAAGAAGACTTTGAGGTAATTGATGGGCAGCAGAATGATAAGGCTCACAGCCAGGTGTCTTAATGGATACAAAATGCCAGAACCACAGGATTAGATTGCGGATTTACTAATAGGTTTGTTTGACTGCATACAAGGCTGTTCACTTTCCCATACAATTTATGCATCTACCCCTCTTTCTCTCATTTAGTATATATTAATTAAGAAAGGCCTTGTAACTTTGTGAATTTGGTAGTTATAGGTCTATAGAGTTGATCAGCAAGTTTCACAAACTAAGTTAGCAGGAGATTATCTGAGAATTTATGAAGGGTCTGTCGAGCCTGATTTATGCACAGTAAGTAGACTTTATGGCTGGAAGGAATCTGGTTGAGTATTTTTCAGAAATTCTTGTATATAGTGGCTTGAATGCACAAATTGGATGTTGGACATTAAAAACCATTCAGCTTGGTTAGTCTCTGATTTATGTTGAATACCTCAGATAAAATAATTGTTTCTTCAGATTTTATTCAAGGACCATATAGTTTTATTCTCCTGAATTGTCCATAGACTTGTGAGCAATGGTTTCATCTATAAACCAGTCTCTGCTGAGCACAAGAAAGGGATTTTATTTCTTCCTATCTGAAGCTAATAATATTAATCAAGAGAGATTTTTCTGCATGTTTGCCTTTAATTCAAAATATTTGCTAATGCAATACTGTTATAATTGCTGAAGTTCTGCATTTGGGATCATTTTTAGTGATTTTTCAGTTAGGAAAGTTAGGTCCCAACTCAAGTAGAAAAGTAGTCTATTCTCTTCTGAGTCGTGGATCACTGAGGAAACATTAAGTGTGTTGATGTGATTGGCCAGTGAGCTATTTTCCTTGTTTGTTGATTTCATGTGCTCACATAAAGCCACTGCATTTGAGTGATGTATTCATCATGCAGCAGAGGTTCCCAGTGCCCTGTATAGATGCAGATGGTTAGAATCCAACTTTTACTATTTTTACCTCCAATATTTACTGAGTATGTGCTTATGCAGGAAGCACCTGCTCTGTGCATAGAAGAATATTGCTCTGTGAGATTAGTCTAAGACTGTAGTTTTTAGCCAAATAGTACCCAAACAAACCTGCCATAAACCCATACATTACCTTGTTAACTGTGATTTGTGCACAGAAGGGCATTACTTCAATAGTCTTGTGTTAAAAATTGTAGCTTGACTTACCTTGGACCCAGATAAACCTATTTCAAAGCCCTATGGTACAGTTCCACTTGTAATCCATTCAGTAATTTAAAACAAAGAATATAAGCACTTTTCTTCTGTTTTTGCAACCAGCTTGGTAGAAATGTGCATCCTAAGACAATGTAGCAATTGTTTCAGGTTTATCAACAACCACCTAATTCTTAATCAGTTGCAGTGTGTGTGTGTGTGTGTGTGTGTGTGTGTGTGTGTGTGTGTGTGTGTGTGTGTGTGTGTGTGTGTGTGTGTGAAATACATTTATAAATTGTCACTACAATTTCCAACCATGTTGTCTTAAACATACAACACTATATTCTACCCATCACTTCCACTAAAGACCAAGCACATGTATTCATGTATGCTAAGGGTCTTACAAGTAATCTACCCAAACTTTAAATGTTTCCTAGATGCAACTTGTGACACCCATGCACTGACCCAGCAATTAAGGAGCCTCAATCCTCACCAACACCAGTGAGGGGCATCCACATTGGGAAGGATAACAAATACACACACACACACAGTAAAGTACTATTTCCATTAATAGCACACAGAGATCACAGTCAGTCTAGGTCTAGTTTCTCCCTTTCTCTCCAGATCCCCAATAAGACTCTCCACTGGCACAGCTATAGGGTCCAGATCTCAGCCTAGTGGTCAAACTAAAGCCTCCAACCCCCTCTCTGTCCAACCAGTGCTTCAAGTCCCTGCCGAAGTAGCTGACACACACATATTTGGAGATGAGTTATATAAAACAACACAGCCTGGGGAAGGCTAGAACATGTTCTCTAGCTATGCCCCTTCCTGCCAGTCTATAAGGTAGTACCAGCTGCCACCAACCATTATCAGCTACTAAAAAGGCCCTTACCAAAGGGTGTCCAATTATTACTGTGCAATATCATTATCCAAATAGTAAGTGTGACCCATAGCTAAAGCTATTGGAGTGGCTTGGACAGTATCACTATATACATGCAATGTACTCTAGATCTTAAATTATCTCTACAAAGAATAGCCACAGTTGAAAGGTTTAAAGATATTTAATAATAAATAATAAAACACAAGACAATACTTCTTACTACACAATGCTAATCAAGAGTTCAGACACAAGAAAATGGTTAAAATAATACTGTGAAATAGTTCTGACATCAATACAGAAAACAGCTAGATTAAACTTACTATTTTCTATGTATATCAAAGAGCAATCACAGTTATAAATAAACTTACATATAGAGTAAAAGCAGAGTACTGGCGAGTTGTTGTCAGCTTTAGACAAAATCCAAAATGCCCCCTCTCTCTCTCTCTCTGAGAAAGTCTTTTAAATTGATAATACATCACTGCTGACTCATTTTAGATTACATCATTCTTCTTTGGTTTCCCTGGCTAACAGAAGCTCAGAGTTTAACATAGCTTTGATCTTGCACCTGGTCAGGAAACCACACCAATTAAAGACATTATATATGTAAAATTTAGCAATTAACTGTGATCTCAAAACAATAGAAAGAATCAGCTAGTCCAGACATCACGGTTCCGAGTTTGAGATCAAACAGTCATACAATGTTTGACTTATCAATTTTCTTCCAGCAGAGTGCACTGTTGTTACATTTTTGACATTCAACATTTAACACAATTTTCTTCCATTTAAGAGAACAAGCCTGTGGCTTATATTAATATTTACAAATGACAGAATTATCTACAAAATTCTAGCTAGCTAGGCTGGCAGCCTTCACATATCTTCACACAGCTATAACAACAGAGATCCTTAGCAACCTTAGAAACATTTTACCAAAAAAAAAAAAATCTGTAACTGACACATGCAGCATCAACTCATGGTGTCTGAACTCATGAGCCCATATGGCATTTGACAAACAAACAAATGTTCATGTCATACATGATTCCATCATGAGATGCACAGATTTTTCAAACACTAAGCTGAACAAGGAGAGCATCATGGTCTGCTGCCTTAACAGAGGCCAGGATTTGCCAGATCACACACTGACTCAGGCCATTGAACCGCAAGTACCCATATTACGCTGTCATTATTTATATGAGTGTTAATGACCAGTGATGTACCTCTCCAGACTATATGAAGACAGTCATGAAGGAGCTCTCAGACTAAGTGACCCAGGCTGGTATGAGCCTAGCATTGAGCAGAATTCTACTTTTTCCAAGGATAATTCCACAATATGGGCAAAAGATAATTGACTTTAACAATTGCCTTAGTTTTTGGTGTCATCCAAAACAGCAGTATAGCAAGGATGGGTAAAGCCCTGGGCACAAATTATTAGGAGGTGCAGTTGTGCTGTTCTTTATGAGCTGGGGTTGGATTTGGTGGAGTGTGATTATCTAAGATTGTTGTAGGTAGCTAATCGACTTTTGTCAGTAATGTGAACGCCCCAAAACTTTTTTTGGCCTTTTGTGAAGGAGCTGGAGGAGTGGATTTGGTGGATCATGACTGACTAACATTACTGTAGGAAAACTGGCGCCCTGCAGTAATCTGAAAAAAAAACATTGTTGTTATTATTATTATTATTATTATTATTATTAGTTTGCTCTTCGATTTAAGAGATAAGGGTGCATGGATTTGGTGGGTCATGACTGGCTAACATTAACATAGGAAGCCAATAATACTAAGGTTTGAAATACTTTTTTAATTATTTGTTTATTTATTTATATTTGCTTTTCATTTGAATACCTGGAGTATGTGTATTGGGCATCTGTAAAAGTCCTTTTTTTTCTCTTCACTTGAAGAAAGAGCTGAGGGTTGGGGCGACTAGTTCATGTTTTGGAAAATTAGGTTTTACCAAGATTACAAATTTAGTAAGAATCCAGTAGCTGTAACACCTTGTTTCATATTAGTGAGCTGACCAACAGGAGAACCACTACTCCATCCTCAAACCACTTTGTCTCAATACTTTTTCGCAAATTCAACTTATAGTATATCATGCTGTGCAAACACATAGCAATAGCAATTACTTTATTTGTAGACAAAATTATTGTTTATAATATTACAATGACTATGCAGACAGAAGATATGTATTATACAGTTGTTCAATCACAATAAAGCAAAGCTTAATCAATATTATGATAGGGTTCTTCTTGAACAATATATTGCCCTGATATTATTTCTCCATGGAGTATATATTTCAAAACAGACTCCTGATTTTCAGTGTAGACAACATGTAACTTGGAACTCTGCTGCCCAACAGGTAGCCTTAAAATGCTATAAAGAGTGGCTGAATATATTTGTTTATTTATATGCTGTTGACCAAGTTAATCCAACTACACTTGTGGCCTATTTTCTTTTTTTCTTTTCTTTTCTTTTTATATCCTTGTTTCTGTGTGTAGGAGTGATCCCTGTTCTTGCTTGTAAATCTGTAAAGCAATCATTGACTTATAGGAAGAGTCAGGTCATAGGAAGCCAGTCAGTTTTGCTAGCTGACTCTGTGGAGTGGGCTAGACATTCCCCAGCATAGCCCCTCCTCTGAGGCACGTCTTATGTGCTCTGCTATAGCTGCCCTCTGAGGGGAACCTTCAGCTCACAGTGCAACATCTACATGGTAGAATAGGCTCACTAAGCTCAAGCTCCAAGAGAAAGACACCTAGTGCTCCTGCTATCACCCATGTGACAGGACAGAGCCACCTCCCCCCACCAGAGGTGACTCACTCCTATCCACCCTTGCTTGCTTTATCTCTCTCTCTCTCTCTATTCCACATAGTGGATGCAATTATGACCTGTTCTTAGAAGAGTTTAGAAGTGTGTTTTATAGTGATGGAGAAATCATGCAGAGCACTGTGGAAAGTTTTTTTTGCTTCTTTTGATTGACCTAACACCAATACTCATGAGTGCAGAACCCATTTATGTTACACTGAAGTGTCGTCTTCAACATCAACTCCCTTTTTTCCATTTTCTACGTGGGGTCAGGGTGTCATGTTAGCTGTCTCCATCTCTCTCCATTCAGTGCTACGATCCTGTCTTCTTTGACACTCATGGCTGACTATCTCAGACCTTCTGTCACACAGTCCATCCACCTCTTTGCAGGATGCCTTCATTTCCTCTTGCCGTCTTCCTGTCTGTCTCAAATCTTCTTCACCCAATTGTCTTGTGTTTTTCTGTACATGGGTTCAAGCCACTGTAATCTGTTCTTTTATCTTTTCTGCAATTGGAGCTGCTATGGCTTCTGCTCTTATGTCTTCATTTCTTAATTTGATCCACAGTGTGCATCCTGCCAGTAGTTTCAGGCACTTCATCTCTATCACCGCTACCTTCCTCAACTGCTCTGACTTTACTGCATTGGTTTCTTTACCATACAGTAGTATGGGTTGGAAACCTTACTTTTCAACCTATTTGTCATTCTTCTGTCATACTCTACACCTGACACTCTGTGGCAGGTGCCTACAGCTGCTCTGACTGTAGCTTTGACCTTCTCATTCAGACTTCCATTGTTCTCAACCAACCCTCCTAAATACGCGAAGCAAAAATAGAAAACAATGAAAGCTTAATTTATGCACCAATGTTTTCTCCAGTGATAATACTTTTAAACTGCAAAAGGGCATCCTTTACAAGTTGCATAGCTGCAAAAACAGCTATAGAAAAAATAGATAGCATTTAACATTTTGCATGCCACTTCCCTGCAAGGATGACTCAATAAGAAGTCATTGATTATACCACTAGGCTTATATTCTCAACTTCTAATGAAGCAAATGGATATTCTACTAGGCCTATACCATCAGCATCAGCAGGATAGAGGATCACTTTTTGGAAGATGGATCATTATCAGAGGTAATACCTAGGACATTGTAAGGCATGCAAAATGTCTGCAAGCTGTAAAATGAGTAGGCTTTTCTTTTTCTACAGATTAAAGTTCTCACAAAAGATATAAATGTATGTACCAAAAGCAAATTTGAGAACTCTGTGCTAAACTGTTTTGTTTTGTTAAGAAGCTAAAACGGAGGAATTTTTTTTGCAGTAATATATGTTTTCATCTAGTAATATAGTAACAGAAAGGCAATCATGGAACACTACTTTGGATAATTTATCCCAGCTGAACAATTTTGTATTGTACTTTGTGAGTATATTCCTTCACAAGACCTATAGCTTTATGTATGCTTTTTCACACTATTAATTGTATGGTTAATTATTTCAAAATGAGTCAAGAATTATAAAAGTGATTTTCTGCCATATTTTGAACTTTTGGTTGACTGGGATGTTAAATGGCTTATAAAGTATCTTATAATCTGACTAGATCTGAATGACAAACACTGTTAGATTTAGAGTAGTTGTAAAGATAAAATTTATTTTTTTTATCAAGGAAGCTGATAAGGGACAAATATAGTGGTGTTCACTCACACCTAATATTGCAACATGTGCATGCATTTAATAACTGATATAAACACCTATGATGTTTTCTGACAACATCCAACAACATCTTTCAAAATAGAATATTTACAAATGTTTAAGAAACACCTGGAGAGAGAAAAAAAAGTAAAGTCAGTATGAACAATTATAAGACTTATATTGTATGATGCCATTATTTTGTGTTAGTCCCAAGATCCTTAAAATGCTCCTGACTGACCAACTTGGCTTATAGCTACTTTTTGTGGTAGTAGTTTTATGAGAAACTAAGGAAGCTATAAGACAGTTTGCTCTAGCCTTATTCCAAAAAAATCGACCCACTTTTATTAATAGTTCTAAACACTAACTAAAGCAGTTGGACATGATGCAATGAGAAATTAATTATTTTGGCTGCTTTGGATGTATATACTAGTACAAAACATAAGGATGGAATTAGGATAGCTGTATATATATATATATATATATATATATATATATATATATATATATTTTTTTTTTTTTTACAAGATGGATTGCAAACGTCTGCAATTCATTTGCTTCGGCAATTTTGCCTTTACCATAATTATTTCATTTTATTAACTTGCAATGAAAAGTCCAATAACTAGGGCATTTCCAACTCTTTGTATGACAATATCACAATGAACCTTTTGGATATTTGTTACTATATTTGTGGGAAAAGTAGTGTTTTTGTTTTTTGCACAGATTACATATTTATCTTTCAGGGATCTGAAAATATATTTCAAGGATTTTGCCAAGCATTGAAATAGTAATCATTTTGGCATCAAGTTTACTTTTGATTTTGATGTTGTCTTATCCACAAGTAATGGAAAATTTTGTTTTGCTACTTAAAAGAAAATCACTGGCAGTTGCACTTTATTATTTGCGATTAAAGATCACCAGTCCCACCTTATTTCATCTTGGCTAAATGGGGGTTTAATAGAATTAATACATTATTTAGAACTCAGGATAATTTCTTAGCTGAAGCCCATAGGTTTAGTTTCAGGCTCTTGAAAAGGATATGCAGATTTAGATAACATAGGAGCTTAACAGAAAGCAGATAACATGAGTACCTGAGTTCATAGGTAGAGTAAGTACTAGGATAAGTGCCCTTGCTAGCCATTTTAAGCCTAGCTAATTTCAATTCAAAGGTAAGAATTACAATCTGTATTTTGCGGATGTGAGGTAAATGCCTTAACCATTATTCCAAACCAAAATGATGTTCATTTTCATTTATTCTCTTCACATGTTTCTCTACCCCATTTGCATACCACAAGACATCTTTTTTTATAATTCTGTTTTGTCTAAGTCTGTTCTGCAAGAAGCTATTGGTGATAAATCATTCTTGGAAAAACAAAGTGACCGTTTAGGAGCAGGACGGCAGAGTGCCATGCATATTGATAAGGCACGCTGCCCAACATCCTAGGCTTACATGGAGTGTGTAAAAGTGCAGAGGGCATATCTGAGAGCAGAGCTCTCAGAATAAACACACCCCCACAATGTAGAACAGCAGAAAGGGGTATGCAGTGAGCGAGACTACTCACAGATGACAGCATATCCCCACCAACAGTCCCTCTTGCATATAACAGCAACAGAATGTATAAATAAATTGAAGCAACCCTTTTTTTTTTAAACTCCAATTACAGCTAACCGTAGGTGCGTGGGTGTGCCCATCGCTTAGCTACAGTTAAAGCAGCTTAAAAGGCTAAAGAGGATAAAAAGGAAGATATATGCAAATAAAACAGCATAGTAATAGCATAGTGGGCAAAGCATTATCCTTACGAGCAGGCATTCATGGTTCAAGTCCCGCTGCAGCACATTCCATTTTACATGGAAAAGAACGTTATGACCAATATTTTTGTTGCATAACCCACTAAATAACATATATTTATGAACTGGAGTACTGCAGTAAATACACATGTGAGGTGTCAGTGTCATAATGAATAAGGCACTAGTAAGCACAAATAAGCAGTAGTAAGCATATTTAAGCACTAGTAAGCAACCTTAAGCCCATTTGCATGGTGGTAAGCAATGCCTACACTGGATAAGCAATTCTAAAGCTAACTATCTGTAAGCAGATGTAACGGCAGGTTAGCAGTGCTTATTGTCACGCAAACCCACTTACAACTGCTCAAAAGTGCTTTAATCACTCTGTATCCAACGGCTCTTGTTCTACCTATCAACAAAATAAACAGCCATGCAGGTCTCGAACCCAGGACCCTATGCAACATAGTCCCAATAGTTATCTACCAAGCCATCACAGAAGTACAGAAAATGAGGTAGTAGCAAACAAGCCCTCACCATAGTATAACCAAACTGAACCTGTGAAAGGCATCAGTATACAGTCATATGTGCCATAACCCACTATAGAACATAAATATGTGAACTGGAGTACAGCAGTAAGCCCAAACATGAGGTGTAATTGTAATAGAGTGTTGAAGCCCCCAATAAAACACAAGGACCCCCAGTGTGTATGTACACATCAATCAGGGATACCAAGCATACATATAAGGTGCAATGAATAATAACACAATGACAAAAAGGCATTATAATGAAAGTCTAATGTAAGCAACACTAAGCATTGCACAGGCCAGCTTAGGAGGTGTGAGCAATGTGTAGCCCAGCTAACTCATTGTAACCAGTGGTATACCCCTTTAAAGAATGCCCAACTTTAGGTAAGCAGGTTTGCGATAGCTTAGCCTTTTCAAAATTGGCCAATCACAGAAAAGTGCTGGACATCAGCCCTACTTAAACCTAAGAAGCGGGACTACATCTCATAACTGGTTGTAGCTTCCCCTTGCAGGCACTATGGCAGTAAGGGGAGAAGGAGTGCACTTCCGGGTGCAGAGCTGGTGCATCCAGGAGTCCAAGGTCATGGCAGAACTCCTAGTTAAAGACCATGCTCAGAGACTGCTTAGGGCAAGTACCAGGGCTCCCAATATAAGGCGGAGGCCTGGGACCATCTCGCCTGTGACCTCACCAGTGCCACGGGCATAACCCGAACTGTTGAGCAGGTCAGGCACCACTATGCCGACCTGAAGCAGTGGAAGGGGGACCTCTTGGAGGAGTGGCTCCAAGAGGCTACAGTGTCAAGGGATGTTCCAGGCGTGTGTAAATATCACTCCAATATGTCTGTAATAATTGCCAGCTCAGGTATATCATGGATAGGAATGGCTAAATATTCCTCTTATGTCCCCCACAGCTGCAAAGGAGCGGGCTGTGAACCAGGAGGCCCACATCAGCCACCTGGCGAGGTTGCAACATGAGGCAGGTCAGCAATACTCATGCATTTATTGTCATAGGAAATAAAAATATAAGTAGTAGTAAATGAATTACTAGTATAAAACCTGTATTGTTCAAGGCAAGTACTGCATACACTAGAAAATATGGCAGAAAGAGTCTCATATTGTTTGTATGTCAATAAAAGTGTAATATCCTGACAAAACAGGTCTAATTGCTGAACTGCATGTGTATATTCTGGTATCATATGGTAATGTAGATTTGCAATCATGTAATAGTACTGTTGTATTAAACACTGTTACCTACACCATGCGCCATACATTGCATGTGTAGGAATGCCTGTATATGACAGGTATAATCCCCAGTGGCCATTTAGTACAACTGAAAGGCACATAGACAGTAAACAGGAAAAATGCAGACAACAAAAACTGAATAGTGCATGCAACTGAGCTGTAAACTGTTGTTATTTTAGTACACACAGCCACAGTTTGAATCCTGCCAGTGGTAGTAGTTTGCATACAGAATCATACCCCACAACTGTACAGATATGTCCAGAATGTCTATTAAAGTGGCCCATATCTATTGCCTATCAACCTGCCCCCCTGGGAAATCAGTGGGATGATCCCAGA
Organism: Protopterus annectens; assembly: GCF_019279795.1. Lineage (NCBI taxonomy): Eukaryota > Metazoa > Chordata > Ceratodontiformes > Protopteridae > Protopterus > Protopterus annectens. The sequence goes on from NC_056730.1 coordinate 306,055,009, forward strand.
TGTATAGGCGGTAAAGAGGAAATACAACTGATTGACACACATCTATGACAGCAAACTGGTACACTAGCAACTACCCAATACCGTAAGTGACTAAGACGCCACGTATGTCCCATTTACACCCCAACCTGTTAAGCTGTGGTCAGAGTGTGTACAGTAATAGATTGAAATGTATGTGCATAATTGTAATGTGGAACCTGGTACTATGTGTGGGAACATTCAGGTAGTGCTAATAAATATTCATCCCACAGGTCTGTCAGATACCAACACTGTGCCCAGAAATACAAGAATGATATGCAGTTGCTCTGAATAATGAAGTATTACACATCACTGTTGCCAACACTGTCCTACAACATATAACTGTCTAGGAAATCTGTTTAAGAGTGTTGTTATACAAGGTCAGAATGCATAAGCACAGGGGATTAATAAGACAGAAAGCAGATTGGAGATATACAACAGTATCGATATAGCAGACACAACTGTGATGGACAGTGTTTAGGTTGTAGCAGACACAGTCATGATCTGAATCCTGGGAGTGGAATTATACTGCATACAGATTCATACCCCACAACTGTAAACATGAGGCCAGAATATCCAGTATATGTGCCCATATCTGCTGCCTGTCCCCCTGTCCCCATGGTAAGTCTGTGGGATGATCCCAGATGTGTAGCCAGCAAACAGGGAATACAAGTGATTGTCAACCATCATGAGAACACACCTGTTACTGTAGCAACCCCCAAAACTGTTAGGAGAGTAATATTCAAGTATGTCCTATCTACACTCCCATGTTGTCAAGCTGTGACCAGAGTGTGTACAGTAACAGAGTGAGGTGTATGTGCATAATACTAATGTGTAATCTGGAACTTTGTGTGCCAACAGTCAAGTAGTGCTAAAAAAACATTGCTCCCACTGGTACGTTGGATACGAACATTGTGCTGAGGAATACAGACCAATATAACCTGTACTAGTACTGTTCACACTGGTATTGTAGGGGATTGTGAGTGTTGCAGTTTCTCTGAATAATAAAGTATCACTGGTCACTGTCACCCACACTGTGCTACATAATATAACTGTATAGGAGAGCATGTATATGTGTGTGTCAGGTCACTAAAGGTAGAAGAGGGCAATATTCTAGATATGTCCTGGCACACCAGCATGTGGTCAACACATGGCCAGAGTCTGTGCAGAAAGAGTTGGATAGCTATGTGCAAAACAACACCCCAGAATCCAGGAGTATGTGTAGAAACAGTTAGTGTTAACAAACATTTCCTCCACAGATATACCATGTACGAGGTGTATACTGCAGTTAAATCTGGTTCATGTGTAATGATGACACAGCCATATCAGTGACCAAACTAAGACTATAGGGTAGTGTTGTAAGACTTGTACGGTACAGTACAGTTAACAGCACTTACTAGGAATGTAATGTGGACTACAGGAATATTCTACTGGTTAATTGACATCTTTCTTTCCCCCCACCATATCTCCAGCAATAATCAACATACCCACCCCAACCGGTATCTAATGACTCTAATAATGTCCATTTGTTTGATAAATATTTTCATGGTTCCCATTTATGTGCTATACGGAATAATTCCAGCATTGGTGGCATGCTGCCATCAATGTACCTGCATTCTCTTCTTGTCACCACTGTGGTCCCATATATGTATGTGTTCTGTTTGATATGGAACTGTTCCGTATCTGGTGTCTGGGTTAATGAGAATATCTATGCATGATGTTATACCTAACCCTGGAATGTGTTGACTATTACTAACCCATATATGATGAAATCTAAACACTATAGCACGCTTGGGAAGGCCGGTCCCAGTGGACCCACCTGTCCAACCTTAGCTGGGCGTGGCACTGGGCACCAGCATGTCTGGGGCCCAACCCCAGAGCTCCCTGTCCTTTGGTCCTGCACCACCTTCGGGTGGAACCACTTCAGAGGATGGGGCTCACCCCCCCCAGGGAGTGGGCACAGACAGGCACCTGTCACCTGTCGCCAGGTCGGGGTTTTGGTGTGTAAAGTAATCGACGAGCAGTTTGGTGATCTTCTACAACAGCTCAAGGGCATCATGTCATGATTAGAGAGTCAGCCTGGCTCTGCAGCTCAACCCCCCAGCACAGCCAACTTTGGGGCTGTGAAGGTGCAGTGGTGATTGTCCTTGGGTGGGGACCTCAGTCCCATTGCTACCACTAGGGGCTTGTGGGCTTCCGATATCCCAACACGCCTCCCTATCAAGGTGTTTACCCCCCACATGTGTCAAATACTGCTCCTGTATGCATCTTGTGTGTCTTGTCTGTTAACCTACCCAACCTACCTCCCCAAATATACCTACTACCCCTCCCCAACATCCCACTCTCACCTGAAATAAAGAAAAAGGGGCAATCTGTTCCCACAAAAAAATCTTGCCCCATATATAGCTGTCCATTTTGCACATGTGTCCACTAGACACATGTATTCCAGTCTAACTGGCATCACAACATATTATTGTTGTCCTCCCCCCTCTCCCAGGGGTTTGAGTGTTCAAATCTACCTCCAAATTCAGTATATATATGCACAGCTGTTGCTGTAGAAGAAATGGGCAGCTATGGACCTTCCCTACACCATTCCTGCACATACCAAGCTATTTTCCCTACTGTCTTTCACTCCTTGTGGCCCTTTTTCTCCACTTTTCTATCAACCATTTTTTCTTTTCTTTTAAAGAAATTAGTCGGGCTGACAACTCGGCACCATAAAACTCTGCTACCAATCATTAGCGGACCGAAGTTCCGCTGTGGCGACCCCTAACTGGGAAAAGCCAAAAAGACAAACAACAACAAGTGCAGGGGTAAGTGGGAGTAAGCACTTTTAAGCAGCAGTAAGTGGGTCTAAGCCTGTTTGTGCAGGGGTAAGCAGTGCTTACACTGGTTAACCAATTTAGAAGCTGAGTATCAGAAACTGCAACCGGAAGTTAGCAGTGCTTACCTCTGCGCAAACCTGTGCATACCCACTTACAACTACTTTAAAGTGCCTTAATCACTCTGTATCCAACAGCCCTTGTTCTGCCCAGCAACAAAATAAACAGCCCCTGCAAGGATCAAACCCAGGACCCTGCACACCATAGACAAACTTATTTAACACTAAGCCATGCTAGGTATACATAACCCTGATGATTTCAAAAACATATCATCCAGCCCAGTCGTTAAACAATACAGAGAATGCAGTCCCACATTTAGATGTATGTGTGTGTGTGTAAATATATTCATATCTGAACAGATACAACATATCTACAAATATATATATGAACATATATTCATGCGAATGGCTGCATCAACACCATATATGTCTACATCTATATGCCTACATATACACAGCAAGTTACATATATGTAAGCAGATATATATCTATGTAGGTATATACAGACATAGTTATATATATGTAAGCCGATATATATCCATATAGGTATATATGGACATACATGTGTAGATATCGATGGGAGATTAACTAAATCATATATGTCCACATGCACAGTTAATGGGGTTGAGAGGCCCCAAACAATATACGTCTTGTACGAATGGGTATACCCACCCCCCCACAGCAAAACACATCCGCCCTGCAATACAGTACCAAGTGTTGCAAATCCCATAACCAGGTCCTGACACAACATAGGCACATGATGTTAACAGTACTACATCCCACATGTATGATGTCAGGCTGGTATTGGTAACATATCATGCAGTACAGTCTGGCTCCCATAGGAAATGTAAAATATGGAAGCTATCAACATCCCCAGGATACATATACCCAGACACATATATGCAGATACAGATATATATATATATATATATATATATATATATATATATATATATATATATATATATATATATACATCTACACACACACACATATATATATATATATATATATATATATATATATATATATATATATATATATATATACACATGTGACTACACATACACATGCAGAGTTATGTACAGTAAGATACTTATGTAGTATGCACATACAATATGGAACAGTCACTATGCCGACAGTTAACACCCTAACAACTGGACACTGGATGAGCCACCCATACTAATGACATTCTTTGCCTGCAACTTATACCCACAGAGAGGTCATATGATAACACACCTCACATCGGTTTGCAGAAATGGAATACTTTTATTTGTGTACTATTACAGATTTATATGCCATATCATATAGCTGTTCAGACACTGATAGCCATATAAATAGAGTAATGCAACTGTGAAACAGTTATACTAATACAGTGGCCTGGAAAGGTCCACAACTGTTGCTGTCTAGGCCAAGCCCTTCAAATTGTACAATAGTAAAGGCAGACTGGGCCACAGGATACCACACAATCAACAGTAAGTGATGCAGGTGTATAGTCCAGCAGCCTCTATCTACACTCTGTACACAATCACTAGGTGGTAAAGACTTCAGTGGAACAAATGGGATGTAATTGTTACATAACAAGGCATAGCTGACACCATCACAGGCACACTGGCAAACAGAACAGTCTGTATGCAGGAGGCAGTAGGCTTGCAGTAACCCACTTTATGTAAGTAATGTCAAGATAGATGAAATGTATGATACTGTACATCCAGATACCTTAAGGCAGCTCACCCCTGATACCCTCACATTTTTTAACAGCCTAGGTTATGTATGGTGCATCCCCCCCCCCCATGACTCAATAATACAGGGCCATATTCCATTGTTACATACACTGGCCTCTGGAGTGCATATGGACACACATGTATTGTGTAGGTGAAGCCCACACATATATGGCCACAGCCCCACTGTATGTGTGGGGGATAAAACAGCAGTGGACTGCTGGCAGGAATGGTAGTGTGGTATACATATATGTGCATATGTATCACTATCTGTATATATGTAGACATATAATGTTCTGTATATGTATATATCTGGGAGTGTATATGCATATATATGTACATATACACACCCATCTATACATGTTGATATGTACATGTGTAATTATCTATATAGATATCTGGATAATCATATGTACATATATATTCACCATATTTCCTGAACATGGGGTGTAGCCCTACCTCAGCCCCTATAGTCCCAACTTTGTAGTGCAAGGGGATGTCAGGTATGTATAGCAGATATATTAGTAGACTATTGCTACTGTAATAGAGATTGTCCTCACAGACATGGTGTGTGTGGGAGGTCACATCTGCATTTCACATGTGTGCCATTGGCTACTGACAGACATCCTAAGGACATCATAGTACAGTACCGCTGCAAGCACGTAATGCTCCTGTGGACTACAGAAGAGATATTGGCCAATAGATGTGGACATTCGGATGCACTCTTTACAGTCCAGAGATATACACAGAACCCCTTAGTGCAGAACATGTGGACCAAGCCTGACAATATGGATGTTAACAGCAATGTAGATGGGTATAACATATAACAACTGGTATACATTTGCCCCCATAGGTTATGCATTCACACACCCCTGTCTGTCCTGACATATAATAACTGCTGGTACTGAGGTGCCATGGCCACATACTACCACTAGATATTGACATACATCTGTACAGCATCCCACTGCTCTGTATGACATATATCACTGTTAAGTAGGCCCAGCAGCAGCACATCTGGCAAGTATGTGGACATGACATCTCACTGGGTAAGTACACTAAGCTGCTAGGCATGTAACAAAGCACTGTGCAGGCTACAGATAGACTGGCTCAACACTGGCCTACATCTCCTATGGGCGAATGCACATGTACCTGCATATATAGCAGGCTCTACAGGCATGTCACAGCACAGGGTAAGATACACCTGTATGAAAGTGCATAACCACAACCATTGTGAGCACAGCCACAGCCATGTATGGTAAGCTAGCATAATATTACAGTATATGGACTATCTGTTCAACACCATCCTCATATGTGCCACTCACACACTAACCCTACATATACTAGGCCACTACACAGTGTGGTCTGATGCCTGTCTGTAGTATGGGACATGTGTGTGTATGACCCTACAAACATGTAAGCCAATGTGGTAACATACAGTGGAGCAGCATGTAACATCAGATAGGACAGGACCTAGAATGATGACATCTACCACAGTCTGTACACAGGCCACGGTACATATTAACAATACACACAGTGTCGACATTCACCATAAGTACACAGACCTCGGGACTGTACAAACAACCACAGAATGTCCAGATTATGTCATCAAATATAACCCCTACTGTACATAACATGTGTAGCAGTCTGATATCTCACTGGCTTTTTATCAGATATGATGACACTAATTATGGTGTACAGCACATACGCACCTCTTAAAGCATGACATATGTACAAAGGTTGACAGGGTTGTGGCTGGAAGCACATACGGACAATATTGACATGTTACTGTGATAATCTCATACATTTACTGTTGTAACAGGGTTTGTCACAACATATGTCCTATGAGGGATATAAAGTCAGTAACTGTCATGGCTTTCACCATCTACAGACTGCAATCCTCACACTACCTTCTGCAGTTCACAGATACATGCTCTTCGGTAAAACACAAAACCAAAGGCACCACACACTGCCCAGTCTGCAGATGACACTAAGAAGGGGAGTCCTCATAAACATAGAACTGATACAGCAGGTATTAATGCATGTAGGACAGCCATATCCACACACACCCTGTTAAACCAACATTACTCTGAATGCAGTATAGCAGTACTTACAGTCTGTAGTCAGGTCAGGCACATCCCCCTCCTGTGTGTTGGCCTGTTTCCACAGTGTATGTTGTCAGAGGTAAATCCCCAATCCATCTGAGATGCTGTTTGCCAAACAACAGAGTGTGTTCCTGCTCACAGTGAATGAAAAGGCCCAACACCAACATGATGTTCCTAGATATTGGAGTGTGTTTCCATGTAATTTGCTATGGGAATGTTACCACAGCTGTTCCACATGCAATCAGATAGAGGAGGGCTGCAATTTGTGCAGAGGTCATCAGCTGATCATGAGCATCACTTAAAATACACATGCTGCTGCCTAAGCAAAGCAGGTGTAGGTCTCCACATCCACCAGTGAGGGAGTGAGAGAGACAGACAGAGGCAAAGACATGTCAGGGAGGGGTGGGAGAGTAAAACTTAAACATGTTTGTGTCACACACCTACCAGCACAGGGTATCAATCCCCTGATGACTATGTAGTGCTATCACAGTTCTATGCAGTTATTGGATGCCCACATAGGTTACCTGTTGTGGAGCCCTCAGAACATATATGTGATGGTGAGTGACATCTGCAACAGGGATATGGTAGCTATATGATAGGTGAAGTACATGTGCCTGTCCGCATGAACAGGTGCCAGCGTCAACACAGCTACACTCTCACAGGGATGTACACACATTGACACACTTGGCAGGGCCAAGATTACAACTCATCACTAGTGAGATTACCACAATACATTACTGTGCAGGTATCACATGCACCACACGGGTCACAAGGAGGTTATATGGGCAAAGGGTATGTGGAGGTGTCTGACATCAGACAGCATGCTTCAGTATGCCTATGGGGGTTGTAGTGAGTGTGGATGTGATCATACGTATCATATAACACACATACAAACACACAGTTTGCCAGTACTGATATGCATGGGTGCATTTCTGCATGTGTGTGGTGGTCAACTGTACCAGATTGCTATACAAGGCTAGGTGATGGGTATACCTTGGCATCAGGCCACATGACAATGGTCTGCATTGTGGCTCAGGGCTGTAGTTTCTGCATTTGCCCACGTAGGTGGGTATTGTATCCACCATCCAGTCACCTGTGTGACTATTGCATGTGGCCAATGCTGTGCATCACTTGCCATGTATGTGCTCCTTAGTCCATGACATGGACAGTGTCTGGGATGTGTACACCTCCCACATGCATGTACAGTGACATGTGGAACTGTACCTGGGTTGTTTGGCCCATTTTGTGTATACCGATTCTCATCAGATGTGCCAGTCTTTGCCACCTGTGGTGGGAATTGGTAGTGGACAGCAGGTTTACCCTGCATCTACATTGATAGCATGCTAACGGCATTCCCTGGTGTCAGTGACATCTGTCCATAAAGGGCATGTCTTCAGGCAAGGTATGTCCTTTGTGGGTCACATGTGATGGCATCACAGGTGTTGCAAGTGTTCAGTGGGGAACAAGGGGAAAGTGCACTGTCTACATGCATGTGCCTATTGGACAGATGGACAGGGTGCCATGCCCTCTGTAGCCCGCTGCAATCACTCCATAGTTACTATCAGTGGCCAATATGCAGTGTACTACCCACATATTGGCTGTTGCTTAGGAATGTGTGTGTGTGTGTGTGTGTGTGTGTGTGTGTGTGTGTGTGTGTGTGTGTGTGTGTGTGTATGTGTATGAGACTTGGGTTGAGAGTGTGCTCTGGGTAATACTGGGGTTGCTAACTGTGATTGCCTGGCTTTGATGTCACAGGTATAGGTATGGATTTGCACCCCAGCCTCTCAGCTATTTCACATCTGTTATCCCTGTATGGTGGACATTGTGATATACACTAGGGCCACCATATAAGACATTTGCAAAACCCGCTCTACATTGGGCCCAGGTGTCACATACTCACACCCACCTCCACACAGGATACGAGTTACATGCACACTCACATACCTGTCATGTCTGGGAGTAGAACCCCTACCTAACTAGTTTATTACACTACAGCACTACACAGTTATAGTACACTCCATGGAGATTATTGGAGAGCTCTTCTCCCAAAGGTGTATTTCACATTGAATGACATCAGCAGGATTGCCAAGGTAGGGTATTTGAATTGTAGTGAGTGTGGCTAGGCTAAAATGTATTGCTCCCTACATAGACAGTGACACACACACACAAAACATCCACAACTGACATGTGTGGGTATAGAACCCCTAACAGAGATCTATACCACACTACAGCAGGGAGCTGTTATAGGATGCACCAAGGGAATTACTGGAGCACTCCTTCTCCAAAGGTATATTTCACATTGGATGACATCAGCAAGATTGCAAAAGTAGGGCATTCGATTTGTATGGAGTGTGACTACCCAAAAAAGCATTGTTCTCTACACAGACAGACAGACAGACAGACAGACACACGCACACACACACACACACACACACACACACACACACACACACACACACACACACACACACACACTTGCCAACTCTGGGATTAAAACTCCTACCTAACTAATTTATCACACTACAGCAGTACGCAGTTGTGGCGTGTGCTATGGAAATTCCTGGGCTACAATCTTCCCAGAGGTGTATTTCTTGGTGGATGACATCAGAAGCCTTAAAAAAGTAGAGCATTTCAATTGTAGGGAGTGTGACCACCCTAAAAAGCATTGCTCTCTACACAGACAGAGTCAGACAGACACACACAAACACACACTTGTCAAGTCTGGGATTAAAACTCCTACATAACTAATTTATCACACTACAGCAGTATGCAGTTATGGCATGTGCTATGGAGATTACTGGGCTACAACCTTCCCAGAGGTGTATTTCTAGGTGGATGACATCAGCAGCCTAACTAATGTAGAGCATTTCAATTTCAGGGAGTGTGACCACTCTAAAAAGCATTGCTCTCTACACAGACACACACACACACACACACACACACACACACACACACACACACACACACACACACACACACACACACACACACGCACATAGTTGCCATTTTGGAACTCCTACCTAATTAGTTTATCACACTACAGCAGTACATAGTTATGGGATGTGCCATGGAGATTATTGGGCTACAGCTCTTCCAAAGGTGTATTTCACAGTGGATGACCTAAGCATGCTTGTCATAGGGCTATTGGGAGGTCAGTGTGTGTGCATGGGCCATAACCCATTCATCTAGGGGTTGACACACCACATGTGGGCACAGACTGGGTCATATTTCACAGGTACATGTGTACAGCTGCTAGATGACTACTTCCTTGTACAATCATGTTGCACAGCTAGCACGTGCACCACATAGTCTGTAATGCTGACAGATACCGATGGCTAGTATCTGCAGTGAGTGACATATGACCCTCATGTGGTTGTGGCCCTTTGGCTGTGTGCTGGGTGGAACAGGCCTTGTTATGGCTCCTTGTCACAGTCACCCTCTTCCACACATCTATGTAAGTCGACTTTTGGCTTATTATAGTGTGTTATCCTAAGTGTGTGGGCATGCCCAGTATGACCTTTCAGTATGTTGTTGACTGATATTGCCTTCATTTCTCTAAGTGTGTAGGCATGCCCAGTATGCCCATCTGTATTGAATATGTGGATTGAGTCCAGGTAGTTTGTGCTGCAGTGCTGACCTTTGTGTTATACTCCTACAGGTAGCATGCTGTCTCTGCAGGGTATCTGTCAATCATTTTGCATTGACTCTTATTACATTTCTGCATAGGATGGGGGGGGGCACACCTGACTATTTCTACATTACTACACAGGATTGGGGGGCACACCTGACTATTACTACATTTCTACGTAGGATGGGGTGCACACCTGACTATTTCTACATTTCTACACAGGATTGGTGGAGACACACATGACTGTTATTACATTACTACGTATGATGGAGGGCACACCTGGCTATTTCTACATTTCTACACAGGATTGGGGGGCACACCTGTTACTACATTTCTATGTAGGATGGGTGGCACACCTGACTATTTCTACATTTCTACACAGGATTGAGGGGGCACACCTGACTGTTATTACATTACTATGTAGGATGGGGGGGCACACCTGACTATTTCTAAATTTCTACACAGGATTGGGGGGGCACACCTGACTCTTACTACATTTCTACGTAGGATGGGGGGCACACCTGACTATTTCTACATTTCTACACAAGATTGGAGGGGCACACCTGACTGTTATGACATTACTACATAGGATGGAGGGCACACCTGACTATTTCTACAGTTCTACACAAAACTGGGGGGACACACCTGACTGTTATTATATTATTGTGGAGGATGGGGGGGGGGCACACTTGACTATTTCTACTTTTCTACACAGGATTGGGTGGGGCACACCTGACACTTGTACACATTTTCTAGGACTGTACTGGTATGTCGGGTACTCCATTTCATTCTGTAGTCTTACCTATCATGCTAACTAGAGGCATACCAGTGTACTACAGATCTTAGCTTTTTTTTACCTACATATTAGTTTCTGACTTCTGACCCTTCAGAACTGACATCCCACTGCCTGACCTGCTGTAGTCTGTCTGTGTAGGCCTGGTGGGGTTACCCATAGGACTCATTCAGTGGCCATAGCATAGCCTTTGTTTGTGTTTGTCTACACCTGTCCTGCTGGCTGTGACTGTTGTTGGGTATGTGAACCCCCCTGACCGGCATGTGTGAGTCATTCACCTTGTGGCTGTCCCAGTATTGAGGGTGGTGCTGCAGGGCTGCCTATGTTGGATGCACATAGTACACTCCCTACACATGGTTAAACACAGGTAGGGTAATGTTTGGCATCCTTGTTACTGTAAGTGAGAGTCAGAGAGTGGTGTTATTCCCGGGGTCCCTCCTGGGTCAGTGTATGTGCTATGCATTGCCTCTTTGCCAAGGCCAGGGCATACTGGGCATGCCTCTTTCTGTCTACTGGGGCAGGCTCAGGTTGTTCCTCCTCCAAGTCACTCAGTGCTTGTGCAGGCCTTGGCAATGGTGGTGGGCTGTGTGGCCCTGTCCCATGCTGTTCCTGCTGCAACTGTTTCTGAAGGATCATATTGTGTAGCATGGCACATACAAGGATAGTTTGGGTACATGTAGCTGGTGAGTACTGCAAGGCTCCACCAGATGTGTCCAGGCACTGGAACCATGACTTGAGCATCCCAAACACATGCTCTACTATAATTCTGGTCTGTGCGTGTGCCTCATTATGGAGTTCTTGTTCAGGTGTGTGTGCATTTCTGATAGGTGTCATCAGCCACAGCTCCAGTGCGTATCCAGCATCCCCCACTAGGTGACCATCAGGGATGTCCCCATTGGCAAGTCTCTGGTACAGCTGCATCAGATGCCAGATGTGGGAGTCGTGATAGCTTCCAGGGCAGCCAGCACACACATTCATTATTATGCCCTGGGCATCGCACATGACCTGGCAGTTGATGGAGGGGAAGCCCTTGTGGTTGATGTAGACCCTACCCTGCTTACCTGGTGGTGCTTTGATGCATATGTGCATGGAGTCTATAGCACCCACTACCTCAGGGTATTCTGCTATTTGGTGGAACACTTGCATATTGCTGGCCAATGTCTCACGGGTGTTGGGGAAATATACGTGCTCACCGACATGTGCTGACATAGCATCCAGGAACTGGTGGAGTACCCTGGATGCTGATGCCTGTGAAACCCCCATCATGTCCTCAGTTGGCCTTTGGAAGGTACCTGTAGCTAGTATTTGTAGGCCTACACATACCTTGGTATCCACTGGGATGGGTTTCCCTCTGTTAGTTCTGTGTGTCAGGCATGGCCGGCACAGCTCAACAATGTGCTGTAGGAGGTCCCTGTCCACCCTATACTGCTCCACTATCTCCAACTCATGTAGCCCCTTGTAGGTTACCCTGGGTCTGTACACTCTTCTCCATCTCCTCACTGTGAGTTGGTTGACAGCATTCACATCCTCACCACCCTCAGCCTCTTCCACAAGTTGTTGTATGATAACTATTGCAGCCCATATCATTTTGCTGTTGTGAGTGTTAAAATTTCCCTGCTTGTTTACACCGGTGGTGTAGAATGTGGGAAAAACAGAGGGGAAGGTGTTTGCATTGTTTATAGTAGTGTTCTGGGCTGGTCTGGTCTACTGCCTGTGTAATTGGCTGATTATGATACATTTCACCTGCCAGCTTTGCTAGTTCTCCTTGTTTACCTTCCTACTGCTATTTTCCCTTCCCATTGTCTTCCTGTTTAAGCACAGGGGCGCACCGCGCAGAGTGCACAATTCTGCACACTGCTGCTATTTCCTGGTTTAACTTTTTTTTCTGCCTTTAAAACCCAGTGCATGGCGCAAACACCTGCTTAGGCATTGTAAAGAGTCCAAACAGGTAAAGTGCAAACCACCTAAATGTGCTACGGTACCACCAATAAGCGACAGTCCGGATAGACACCACGATCTCAAATCAACTGTTTAATCCACATAACGCCAAACAAACATAATCCAAGCAACAAAGACTTGAATAAAAACGACACAAAAGCAGGAATCAAACCCCCAGGAAACACATAAAGATATGTATAGCAATGTAGCAGCAGTTAAGCGCTTTCAACCATTCATCAGCTGGTCTTCATCAGAACTGCTAAAGGAAGCGTTCAGTCAGTTTAAATCAACTTTGTGGCGCCAAAACAAACAGATCCATTCTTAAAGATATATTCACATGTAAAAAATAATGGAAATAAAAATGAAAGTGATAATGATAATATTAATATTAGTAATAACCATTAGTAGCCAACAACTAGTCTCTATGATGCCCACTTGTTATACTCTTATAAATATGCATTTTATTTAAAATTCACTTCTTCAAAATATTAAAAGATATATTAAAATATACTGTTGAGCTGTACCATCCCTTTATATACATGTCCTATTGTTAATATCTGTGTGAGAATTGTGATAATTTCATTTGATATAAAAATACTAATCTAATATTGTTAATATTTATTATTAAAAATAATACCTTATTCCTAGTATAATATAAATAACTTACTTATAAATAACAAACTTGTAAGTACAATAAATTGGTTGAAACCTATCCGATTAAATAGTAAACACTATATAATTTCATTGTATATTATAATGTGTAGTTTACATCTTGTAATATTTAAATCAAATAATAGAAATAAATAAATATATAACATATTATTTAGGTTAAAACTATAACTTGCATATAATACAATATTGTATAGTGTATATAAAATAAAATATTAATGCCTAAAAACTAAATGTACTGATTGTCATGAATACATAATAATTCAACATTATAAATCAAAAATTAAAGTAATACTATAAGATAAGATAAGATAAAGTTCAGATGAACAACATGAATGCTAATAGTTGAAAATATTAGTGTAGATGTAAATGCATTGTGAGACTTATATTCCTTATTTGATAGTAATGGATGTTATTTGCATTATTTGAATTGTTAACATTAATGCCACTATGTTAATAAACTTTTAATAGAAATAGCTGATGAATGGTTGAAAGCGCTTAACTGCTGCTACATTGCTATACATATCTTTATGTGTTTCCTGGGGGTTTGATTCCTGCTTTTGTGTCGTTTTTATTCAAGTCTTTGTTGCTTGGATTATGTTTGTTTGGCGTTATGTGGATTAAACAGTTGATTTGAGATCGTGGTGTCTATCCGGACTGTCGCTTATTGGTGGTACCGTAGCACATTTAGGTGCATTGTAAAGAGTGCTAGGCAGGTTTAGACACACCCCCTTGCTTAGCTGGGCTAAGCTAGGAGCAAACCCGAGACACAGGGCTCCAATCCGCTTACAGTATGCCTGACACATTCCCCCATGATGTCACCTAACTCCTAGGCTTGCACCAAGCTAGTCCTACTCTTACACTGTTGGGACCTGACTCACATGCTGGAGAACACTGGGATTCACTATCCTTCCCCTCATTTGCATAAGATTGCCTGCTAATGCATAGTTACATGTCTCACACTGAGCCTACCCACTTAGCAACCACTACTCACTGGCCATGTTGACTTATGCCTGCCATTGACTTGCATGGCAGAATAGTGACTTAAGTTAGAATGCTTAATTTAGGTTCATTTTGTTATTTTCCCCGATCCCGTTTGTGTGCCGCTGCCCTACACTTAAGCAGCTGAGATCGGCTAAAAATATTAGTTGATTCTTGTATTTTTTTTTTTACTGTTTGCAATGCCAGTGGCCTTATACTTGGCCATTAGCATGCTTGCTACATGATATGCAGCCTTTATTTGGAGCTGTCACAGCTCCATTTTGGATTTTGCAGAAATGTACTCGGTTACTAACCAAGTACATTTCTGCAGATAGCACTAATCCTGCACGGCCGGTTGCAAGCTTCTTGGATTGCAAAATCACCTCATTTGCATAGATTACTCCTGCAAATGGGGTGATTTGCATACAGTTGCTTAGTCTGTGCAGGATTAGTGCAGCAGCGCTCATGCACGCCCCAGCACACTGTTCCTGGATCGCACAGCAGACATATTGCCTGCTTGAGCTCCTTCATCGATCTTGCACGCCGTGCAAGCTATAGAGAATCCAAGGGAAGGTGTGGCTAAAGAGTGGAAGGTTTTAATTCAGCAAATGGAATTATCTGACTTTCTTTGGAGACTATCCCATGTTGCATTTTCTTTGAATGATTATAAACATGACATATTAGATTCAAAATGCTGCCCTTGTTCACATTGCCATGCTACTGAGACCGATTAACTTGTTTTTGTTTGTTCCCAAGTTTTGCCCATTTCGACATCTCTTGCTCACCTTTATTCCTTGCCTCATTTGGTACCTGTCACTGCTGACATGTTATTTTTTGGATGATAATGTCTTTCATGGTCTGATAGACATTGACATCAGTATTCGTTTATTGCTAGTTGAGATAGTTTTAGATCTCACTGGGCCAGTTACTTATATCCTCAACAATCTGCTCCTTTTGATATTCATCATGGAGTTAAGAAGTGGCTTTTGTTAAAGAGATGGAAAAATTCATCTTAATATTAATTCTGCTTTTTTCTTTTTTGATTTTTGATTGTTATGTGAAACATTTTTCTTTTTATGTTGCTTTCTTTCATATGTATGTGTATTTTTCTGATTTTGTATTTTTAATAAACTTTAGTAGCTTAGAATGTCATTACAAGTGCACTGCCAATATGCAGAAGGATTGGTAGCTGTAATCATACTTAATTGTTTGATCTGCATTCCTTTTTAATAAATACAATTTTACTAAGTATTTTTATTTTTATCTTTTCCTCCCATCCTTCTTTCACTGTTACCAGCCCAGCCGTCATGCCATCCATGCCAGGCCAACCAAGTACACCATGCCCCCGTTGATTTATTCCAGTAATCACTGGGACCGATCATGGATATCAGGCAAAACGCCTCAGTACATCTGAGCTTCCAGCTGGGGGGGTGTCTTCCTTTGGCCTACCATGTTATTCTCCCCTCCCCTTTGTGGCAGTGTGGTACAGTCCTGGAGGGCATGCAATCCAGTATCCAAGAAATAATGCTCCACTTCTGCAGCAACTCAGCCAAACCCAACTATTCCCTGCTGATAATTCCTCCTCCTCTGGTAATGTCCTTAACCTCTAGCAGATATCAGTGTCTGGAGATGCCCATGTACCACCCTTCCCAAAGGATGCAAACCCCCATACCTCCCTGCAGCTCCATCAGTCACCTGAGATGCTAATGGAAGCCATGTCATCTTGGTTGTAGTCAGGACTTTATCCCTCTTCTCCGCTGAAGTAGCAATTTTTACTAAATATTTGGATTAGCTTTTACAGACCATTCAGCAGTTCCTTGACCCTAGTAGCTTAGATTGCTGTTATGAGTGCACTGTGCATCCACAGAATGATTGCTGTAACAATAGGTCTGTAATCAAACTAAATTGCTTGCTCTGCATTCCTTTTGATTATCAAAAATGTTCTATGTATTTTGATTAGCTTTTAGAGGCTAGTAAGCAGTTCCTTCCGCCTAGTAGCTTAGGTTGCCTTCTTGAATGCATTGCTAATTAATAAGTTAATTCATAGTCTGATCATTTCACTCCTGAGCTTCAGTAATAGTGTATATCCTATATAAGCAAGTGATTATATATATATATATATATATATATATATATATATATATATATATATATATATATATCAAACAAATCCTAGCAAATTCAAACAGCCCAAGTGTAAAAAATCTCAAACACATAAACCCAGTAAAGAAGGTAGCTGGAATAAAAGGCAGGACCACGAAGAATAACCAAATAAAATCCTTTGTTTTAATAGAAAAAGGTGAGTGCTTTCGCAATGGTGACCATTGCTTCATCAGACAATTCATTTACAAGCTAACAGTACATAAATACTTTACTTCACAATGTGGCTCAACATTTTTACTCACTTTGTCAAGTTCATAAAAGGAGAATGTTTCTAGATGTCAAAGTTAACATAGGAATATATAAATGTGATGCTGAAAAGCTAGACGCAATGCATGTGATACACTGGCCTGTTTAGAGTTTTATAAAGAGCTTCCTTATCTTAACAATAATGATAATACCCAATAATATACCAAAAGAAAACTTTATTCAGATGCTTTTACAGTATTTGTGTTTCCTTCTCCTACTCCATTACTTCATCTTGCTTTTTCTGCTACTTGTTCTCTAAAGTGTTCAATTGCATCATCTCTGCTGCATTTATTACTGCTTGTTTTTAGCCTGTGTAAATTGTAACTGTTATTCTACGCCTTTTAGTTTTGGTTTAAGCACTTGGGCTTTAGGCCTACCCCTTAGCTCTCCCTGGCTTCTCTCCCTCAGATTCTAACAAATATGGATGGACAATTTCCTATGGTTTCTCCTGCCATACTGGTTGATATGGGCACCCTCAGACAGTGTAGCAACTGCCTCATGTGCACAGACAACCATCTACTACTACCACCTAGGAACACCATTTGTAAGAGATGCAATTACGTAAAGAAGTCAGAGTCTATGCTCTCTCCCTTACAAGCGAATATATCTGCCACTGAGAAGGTTGTCAGCACAATCGCTACACCTCAAACACCACCCACAACTACACAACACACACCCACATATGCAGATGTTCTCAACAAAAACAAACCCAAACAAAGGAGACTTCAGAGGCAAAAGCACATGAGAACTCCACAACCCTCCACACCACATGCCATGCATAGTCCACACACCAGTGTCTCGCAACCACTAAGGCCTAACCATAAACCCAACATATTAGTCATAGGAGACTTCATTGTGAGGCACACATATGTGCCTCTCACCAGACTGGATAAGGAAAAGGTCATATCTTCCACATTTTTATCCCGATGGTTTACTGTACAATGTTACGTTAATTCCTTCCTAATGTATGTGGCATTGCCTCTTATTGCTTTGTTTTTTCTATATTATTATTAAGTATGTGGAGCTTTTCTCCCCGGGCCTCTACTGAAAATGGAAATATCTCCAGCTAGACTAGCCCAGTCAACAAATGTAAAATAAAAAAAATAAAAAAATAATAAAAATAATAGTTAGTTGTTTGTCAGGTGCCAGAATCCACCATAACACACACTCAAGTCTCTCAACAACAGGTACTTTTATGACTCTGTCACAGTCCATGTTGGCGTGAACAACTTGAGATGTACCTCCCTGGACTATATGAAGAGAGACATGATTGAGCTCACTGAATATGTATCCCAGGCTGGTATGTCCCTAGGCTTAAGCAGCATTCGACCATCACCCAGAATGATGCCTCAATGCAAACAGAAAATGATTGACTTTAACAATTAGCTTAGTTTCTGGTGTCATTCCAGGGGGATACAGTGCCTGACAAACTGGAAATATATGATAAACAGACCACGATGCCTTGCTAGAGATGGCCTGCATCTGTCTCACTTGAGCTTCAGGCTTTGGGCAAAGGTCCTTGCCTCCCCCCATAGTGCCTTTTTTTAGGAAAAGTCATGAGGTTGATACTACCAACATAAACATTTAAAAAATGCAAATTAAAGGTCATGATGCTAAATGCTAGGAGTCTAAACATGAAACTGCATGCATTGCAAGAATTTTTAACCCTGGAAGATGCTGACATTTGTGCAGTCATAGAAACCTGGTTCAAGGCTGCCAAGAGCACCCCAGCCTTACCTGGTTACACATGCTATCATACATTCAGACCCCAAAATGTGGGCAGCAAAGTCAAAGGAGTTGGAGTTTCAATATATATATTAAAGGCACACACACACCTCCAGACTGATCAAACTGTATGACACACAGGAGACACTCCAGGTGCAGTTAACCATTGACAAGACCCCAATTCAAATTATAGCTAGCTACAGGTCCCCAAATTTGAGTCAAGATGCTCACTCCACCTATCTAGACCCCTTCAAATCTATCAAGATTTAGCCCTTTACCCTGATCCTGGGTGACTTTAATTACCCAACCATAGAATGGAAAAACTACTCATTCCAGTACAAAAACGTCCAGAGATTCTTCGATTTTATCACTGCAAATGCCTTGGAACAGCTAGTTGATACCCCCACAAGAGGTGATACTATCTTGGACTTGGTAATATCCAACATGAGTAACCACTGTAACACCTATACGGTATCATCCTCTGTGGTAAGAACTGACCATAAAATGGTCAATTTCGAAGTCACCATCTCCCCTGACCCCCCTCTAGCTAGGGTCAAACAAAAAAACTTCTCCAAAGCTGATTACAACCTCCTGAGGGATGGTATAAACAGCTTCACAGCCCCCTCTCCTGGCAGCAATGTCCAAATCTACACCAAAATATTATACAAGCATTATTATAGATGCATGGAATCACGAATACCTGACAGGACAAAATCATCCTCCGCAAGGAATCGTAAACCTGTCTGGTGGACATCTGCAATAAATAAACTATATAACAAAAGGAAAAAAATTGCCCAGAACCAAGAAGAAGCAAGTGCCCAATTGGAAGCAATCTCTCCTTAGCCTGAACAAGCAAATAAGAACACTAGTGAAATCCTCTAAAGCCAAATTTGAGTCCAAATTGGCCACATCTACTGGAGACAGTCATAGGGCCTTCTTCACATGCAATCTCAAGGGAAGCACCCAGATCTGTTCAGAACTGGTGGTCAAGGACACTACATACACAAATGCTGTAGATATAGCCAATCTACTGGCTGACAGATTCAGTGAAAACTTCTCCCCTCTGTCCCCCCATCAGTAAATCAGGACATCCCCAGTACCTGCCCCCCCACCCCTTATCAATAGGAAATAGGCCATCACTGCCCTCTCAAAGGCAAAAAAAATACATCCCAGGCTGCATCCTACATGAACTCAGGCATTAACTTGCAGCATCATTAGGCACCCTATTTTACCAAAGCCTGAGTACCGGTTTTGTCTCAGCTGAGTGGAGGACAACCACTGTCATCCCTTTACACAAAGATGGAGCATCCACTGGTCCAGGAAATTATAGGCCCATCACCCTAACTAGCCTGATCTGCAAGGCCATGGAATGGATTATCGTGGACCTCATTAACAGAAATGTTGACAACCTCCAAACGCTTGACCCCACACAGTTTGGCTTTATCAAGTGGAGGTCATGCCTGTTAAATCTGGTCATCTTCTTTGAGACAGTCACCAAAGCCATGGACAAATGGAAGATGGTGCACACTGCCTAGCTTGACCTGGCATAAACCTTCAACACTATTCCCCACTTGGGCATAGTAGATAAACTCTCTCAGATAGGCATCAACCCAAATGTTACCAGATGGGTAGCAAACTGGCTAACTGACAGAACCCACCTACTCAAAATAGGGGAAGCCACCTCAAGCAGTAGACCCGTAACAAGCGGCATACCCCAGGGATCAGTCTTGGAGTCTCTGTTATTCAGGATATACTTCTCTGAGGTGCAAGCCAAAACCAGTGGGCTATGGCTGACAGATTTTGAAGATGACTGCAAACTGGGCACAGTCATCAATTCCCCAAGTGATCTGGATGTCTTCCAAGAGGGTCTCATCCAAACAAATGACTGGTGCCATAAACATGGCTTCAAGCTGAATGCCAAAAAATGCATCATCATCCCCTTTGGGGAGAGTGACATCCCCAGATATTATCACATTAATAACAACATCCTAAGTACACAATCAGTAGTGAGGAATTTGGGCACCCAGGTTGATAGCAACCTGACTTTTGACCACCATGTTGCTTCCATTGTACGGTAAGCTTTCTACACGGCCCACCTTCTAAGTAAGGGTATCTCATTCAGGGGAAAATATGTCATACCATTCCCTGTATTCTTCCCTTATAAGGCCAATTATTGAGTACAAAGTCCCCTTCGGCATGTAGCTTGCAAACCACATGCAGCAGCTGGACAGACCACAGAGGTTCCTTACCAAGAAAATCCAGGGCCTCAAACATCTACCCTACACAGATAAGCTAAAAGCCTAAAATCCTTCTACTCACTTTCATACAGACTCCTCAGAGGTGACCTCTCTCTGGCATACAAAGCAATCTCAGACCCCACCTTGATGGGACTGCTGCATATCCGCAAGTCAAACTCCACTTGAAACCCATACGCATGACCTTGACCTGATCTGTGATATTAATAGAACTTGTTGGCGGGACAGTTTTGTATCCCAGCGGCTTTCCCATCTGTGGAATAGATTCCCTTTCCACATCAAGCAGAGTACCTCATTATCCCTTTTTAAGAGCAACCTGGATAACTGGATGGGAAATTTACCCCTGGGATTCTACCTGTATCCCTGCTCGATAGGGGCTTTGGGTGCTGACTTGTCTAAACATGGGCTAAACTCTTGGCATGGGTTATAAGGGCCTCAGGGCCAATAGCCTAGTAACTTCCTATGATCCTACTTGTTATCCAGGTAGGCCCACTGGACACACGGTCTCTTTTCAGAAGTGACCAGGGATGATGTCTGGTTAAGTGATTAGCTAAAAGTAACACAGCAAGCAAAGAAGGGTGAATGGAATAATACCTTACAGCATAGGAATTACAGCTCAAAGTCTTAACTTTTTATGTCAGATGCCAGAACATATAGCAAGCTTTCGTCTAAGAAATAATTAATCCCATGTTAATTAATATAATTTTTCCATTTAAGCTCTTTGTAATTTATTTGTCTTACTATACAAAGACAGAGAGCTGGTATTTATTTTTCTTCCTGCCAAAACAGAGACGCTTATTGCACAGAAAACCTGTTGCAATTAATTTTACACAGCAGTTACTAATGGTTAAAGCTGTTAATATACTAGTGGAGAATGGCAGTTACAGAGTTGTTGATTACAAATGGATATTATGTTTATCAAAACACATACTATTTAAAAAAGGAATGTGTCAATTGGCAAATACATATATCCACATTGTTTCACTTCCTGTTTCTTGACAGCCATTCCTTAACCCTTGATACGTTATAGCAATTGTAGAATCAGTGACTTATATTATTAGGAGAATACTGCTTCGATTAATATCATATCTTTGTGAAACTTACCTTTTTCAGTATTCTGTTTAGAATTAACCATAGAAATAAAATATCTCAGTGGTAATATCCCTGTCTAGTAACCCCAGAATATCTTTGTCTAATAGCCCCAAGATATAAGTTCAATCAAGAAATCCAGTTGCTAACTGTATGGGGCTGAGCATTCTTACCCCTTGTCTGCATTGTTTTCCCTTCCAAAGTGAAACTGTCCATTTATATTGTATTTATCCCATTAAATGCATATTCTGGCCCATGTTGTGATTGAAAATGGATTGACAAGTGCCTGTTTACTTACTTGGTTAAAAAAATATTGATTTTATTTAATTAGGAGTGAGTACTAGGAACCATACTAATTTTATAAAATACTATTTAGGCAAAAGTATTTAAGTAAAGTTAGTAACACATCCTGGAAAACGTTAAAAAACATTTCTGAAATAGAATCAGAAAACAAACTGAACACCGACTTTTTTAACTGCTTAGACATCTTCTTGGCTGTCTTTTCACTGCTGTAACCTAATTAAATAATATTGAAGTGTAAAATGTATGTTCTTTCAAAGACATAAATAAAAATGTAGAAAGTGCTTAGTCCATAACATAAAAATATGGGAAATCTATGAACTTTTTGAAGCATTAACAGACAGTATAACATAAATGTACTTCCATTTTATGTTATTCAGTATTTTGTTCATTTAACATATGCACATAGTGTATGTATTTTATTGCAGTGAAATCATACACTGTTTAGTTTTCTAGTCCATTTATGTAGATGTCTTCTATGTATCCTTTAAAACCTCACAATGATAATAAGGTCAGCTCCTTGGTTCAGAGAACTGGTTTCTGTTGTTTCAAAGCTCACTTCAAAGTAACCCATTTCTTCTTGGGAAGGTCAGCGAGGAAGAAGAATGTTGAAATGGAAAAGAAATAATGTCTGATCAGAAGAACAGAAGTAAATGTCCTGCAGATCAGAGAATTAAAGTTACTTGAAAATGTCCCTGTATTTCTTTAGATGTCTGAGGTTTGCTAGATTGCTATATGTACTCTTAATGTGTCTTTTCTGTACTACGATTGAAATGGAAAAGGTTTCCCTCAATGCACTTTCCATTTTTCTCTGCTATATGCGTCATGGCTTATTTTACTGTAATGTAATATGTGTAATAAAACAAATTATGCAGATATTACACTTGTATTGCTATCTGCTTGTGCGCAATTATTTCCTTAAATCATGATTTCCTAAATGAAAAGTAGCACTGCAAATACATCATGTTCCTATATTTGCTAGAATTCTCTGCAGACACTGGTAATTGGAATATAATGGCAGCAAGTGTGACAGAAAGAAAGCAACAAAAGTGTATGAAGGCAAATAAATCTTGTTCATGTTTTTTTAACCTTTTCAACTTTGTATATCTAGTTTGCTAGTGAGTGGCTTAAGTAAACATTGGAAAGCCCTTATAATCTTGAAATGCTAAATGCTTTCTTTCATTGCAGAGACTGATAAACAAGCTGTGCAAGATGCGAACGTGTGTACCAGTGTGATAAGGACATTCAGATGATTTGTAATTCATGAGGAGGTATAAAATGATGCAGAAGACATATTGGAAAGTTTACAAAGCATAAAGCAAGCTGAGCTGGATCAATGCAAATGAACAGTACATTAATGAAAAATGACATGTAACAAGCCTGCACACTGAGCCATTATTAGCAGAAAATAAGTAACAGTAGGCAAATGGTTTTCTATGCAACTTTTGGTGGAGAAGATGGAGTACCTTACACAATCATAGCACTGACATTTTATTAGTAAAACAATAATGGTATCAGTGCTGTATATATTCAGAAAGGCCACATATGTTTTCAGCATAATTGTATGTGGCATTGTAAGGACAGTGATCTTCTATCATGTTTCAAAATTTCATTAATGTAATATAATATGTTTTAGTCTACTAAACTTCCTTTGTCACAGATGTACTTTGTTTTAAGTTGTGGTACTCAAAAAGATTTAAAAAACAGACTTTGTTATAGATGTACTTTGTTTTAAGTTGTGGTACTCAAAAAGATTTAAAAAACAGACTTTGTTATAGATGTACTTTGTTTTAAGTTGTGGTACTCAAAAAGATTTAAAAAACAGACTTTGTTATAGATGTACTTTGTTTTAAGTTGTGGAACTCAAAAAAGCTTTAAAAAACAGATGTTCCTCTTATTTTATGATTCCCTTTCCTCTGAGTTTGTGTGACCTCTGGCTAATATATTTCGAGATTGGGGTATAGATGTACAGCCCCTATGAGTCCCCTTGCAAATATGCTTATTTTATGCTGTTTGGGGTGTTTTTTTTTTTTTTTTTTGCAACTGTTTGAAAGTATGGTTTTATTATTTTTAAATGTTTAAGTTATGATTTTCTTGTTTCCATTTAGAGAGAGGCATGCAGTTTATTCATAGGCCAAGACAGAAATGCTCAGAGTCACCCACCCAGTACATTATATGTGAACTGTCATGTGGGCCTGACCCCACATGACTGCAAGCATGGCCTATGTATCTGAAATAAAGGTTTTTATAATGCTTACTATGTTACCAACAGGGATATTCCAGTTATCTGCTTTGGATAATTTAGGATCCTCCTAATATTTTGCATTCAGGATAGTGAAAGTCATTAGCTGCTTGCTGTAGTATGCAGAAGAAGGGTCTATATTAGAACATCAAATGTTCTAAATAGCGAACGCTCACATGAGCGAAAATGCAGAACCTTGAAAATGTTATTGTGGGGGGCTGTGCCCCCCCCGCCCATACTAAATATATATTCCAACTCCTAGATCTCACTACAGTGAGGAAAGGGCAAATATTCCGATCTTCACTGTACTGTGATAAAAAAAAAAATCTTCAATGTCCTGCATTTTCACTCATGTCAGCGTTCGCTATTTAGAACATTCAATGTTCTAATATAGACCCATGGAAGAACACATCCAAATTCACTGAATATGCATTATTCTGAAGTAATTTCACATTATAAAAGGACTGCCAAGTGCATTATTTACAACAGGCCACACTCATGATAGCATTAAAATTTACTTGAGTCTTGCAAAATGCTATGTATTAACAGAAATAGAGTTCACTCTGTCATTTGTCTGCTCAAGTGCAATGCAGAAGACATCATCATGGATGGTAAAGTCTTATAGAAAAGGTGGGATGTAGATGCAAAAGGTAGAAAACGTTTGTTAAAGTATAATCATTATTTCCATTTCAAGACACACAATATGCTGGTACTTCCCTGATGCTCTTATCCAAATTTATTGCCACATCACACAATGCTGCCTCAATGAATTAGGCTTCTTCTAGGATGTTGGGGCAGCTATTTGCCTAGATGTGTAGAACAGCAAAGGGCTAAAGCAACCAACTTCCCTAAGCCACATACCACATCTAATAGGCCATTAATTTCATAACACACAGATTTATCATAGACACCACCTGCTTTGATGCTAGACCACAGCCTTCAGTATCCAACTCTGTGAGATGGACAGCCGTTGTTGCATACTATTCACATATACATACCGTATTTGGCTGACATGGCAGTCTATGACCTGCAGAACATCCACGTTAATAGACTATGCTGCTGCTGCATTGTTCTGCAGGATGCTGGCATGCTTTATTATGATGTCAATAACAGGAATAGTCATGGGAGCAAGTGGCAAGCAGATACATGGGAAAAGGAGCATCATCCATTGTGCCACTACCTCAGAGGGGAGCACTGCAGGGACAGAGTGCTGTTGCCATGTTGTGGATCATACTTCAAAAGATTATTGTAACAGAACTTCATTACTAGCAACAAAAAATGTAGAATTTACAGAGAAAAGGGAATTCTTGAACGGTGGAGATGACTCATGCTTGAGTGAGACAAGAAATGTTTCCATAAAATCTGTTGTTAAAATAGCAAACAACAGACTATAAAACTGTACAACTGTAGTCATGTTTAATGTGATATTTATTAATACAACTGACCAAACACTACTGTTGAGACATTATTTTCTTTATAACATGCATTACTGACAAATTCACTGCACTTCCTCAAACATTAATGATAAACACTCCAGTTAAACAGTTGTTTTCATACAGTCTATGTTTATGGATGGTTTCTTCTTATAAATCCTCCTGACACATTCTTGGCATATTTGTGGCTTTACTGTAGACCACACCAGTTGAGAATGCTATGGGACTCACCAGTTTTCTGTTTCTTTATCAGTTTCTGAGATGACCAGGTTGAAGTCTTGTGACATGATAGCCATTTCTCTTTTTGCACTGTCAGCCATTTCTCTTTGTTATATAAGTTCAGACAACTGAGTCTTTGTATGTATCTATCTTCTCCTGCTATTTTAGCAAGCCTCTATTACCATACCCATCGGATATCAATATCTTCTAAGCCTACAGCATATCTTTGCTGTCATGTAAACACATTTTTCTAGACTGGTTACACTTGTTTGCTACATGTCTCTTTCTGCATACTTTGCAGACTTTGTAGCACATACTGTTTCTAACACTATCACACTGTTATGAGGAAAGACAACTTTATTTTTATATAATACCTATCGATTCCCCCTTTTTATTTAAAAAGTCAAAAATCTGAATTTTTATAACAAAAGCATTCAAAGCATTTATTTATTGTTTATGTGGTTTTCATCACTAGTTGCATTATTTACAATATAAACATAATTAATTATTTTAATGACACAGATTATAATGCATATGTGAAGGCTACCAGATTAGCTAGACAGAATTTTGTAGATAACTCTATGTTATTTGTAAATATTAATATAATCCACAGGCTTGGTTTACAAATGTAAAGACAACTATATGTTATGATTAAACTATATGTTGTACTGAACTTCAAAAATGTAACCACAGAGCACTGCTGGAAGAAAAATAAATCAAGCATTGTATGACTGTTTGAGCTCAAGCTCAGAGACAGGATGTCTGGGCCAGGAAATCCTTTCTGTTGTCTTGATTTAAGATATAATTACTAAAGTTTTACATGTATAACGTCTTTTATTGCTGTGGCTTCCTGGCCATGCGCAGCTTACTAAGAAATGTAAATTTTGAGTTTCTGTTAGCCTGGGAAACTAAATCAGAACTGTTAAGAATGGTGTAATCTGAAATGACTCAGCAGTACTATGTTATCAATTTAAAGACAGAAAGGAGAGGATTTTGGATTTTGTCTGAAGAGCATCCACTCACCAGCACTTGCTTGCTCTGTAAGTAAGATATTTATTTAGAACCATGATTTCTGTTAGAGATAGATAGAAATAGCCAGATTAGTCTAGCTGTTTTCTATATTTATGTCAGACTGTTCTACAGTATTATTTTAACACATTTTCCTGTGATTTCTGAACTCTGTAATGTCATTGAGTTGAAGTAATAAGTATTGTTTTGTGTTTTTATTATTTATTATTAAACATTTTTAAACCTTTCGACTGTGGCTGTTTTGTGTAGAGAGAATTTAAGCTCTAGACTACTTGTATGTACTTGGTGATACTATCCAAACCACTCCAGAATGGCCTTAGCCCTCTGTCACACTTACTATTTTGATAACAGTAACACTACACAGTGAAATTGGTCACCCTTTGGGAAGGGCCTTATTAGTAGCTGATAAGAGTAGTCAGTGGCAGTGATTACTACCTTATAACTTGGCAGGAGGGGGCATAGCTAGAGAACCTGTGCCAACCTTCCCCAGGAGTGTCTGTGTGTTTGTATATAAACCTAATCTCAAAGAGGGTA
The DNA here is from genome assembly GCF_019279795.1 of Protopterus annectens. Lineage (NCBI taxonomy): Eukaryota > Metazoa > Chordata > Ceratodontiformes > Protopteridae > Protopterus > Protopterus annectens. Next base: position 306,082,972 of record NC_056730.1, read on the forward strand.
CTGGATGTTTTAGCTTGACTACTGGGCTGAGATCTAAACCCTATAGCTGTGCCAGTGGGGAGTCTTATTGGGGATCTGGAGAGAAAGGGAGAAACCAGCCCCAGACTGACTGTGATCTCTGTGTGCTCTTAAGGGAAATTATACTTTACTGTGTGTGTACTTGTTATCCTTCCCAGTGTGCACACCCCTCACTGGTGCTAGTGGTGAAGATTGAGGCTCCTTGATTACTGGGCCAGTGCATGGGTGTCACAGCACATAAATGTGATCATAAGCAGAAAAATAATTGCTACAAATGTTATTAAGGTTATGAGGATGATTTCCCATCATGCAGAAAGTAATCCATTTAACCACTCTAGTCACTGTTTCAGGTCTTTCTGGATTTTACAGATACTTCAGCTATTTTATTTAAATGTTCCTGTATGGATTCTGACTTATCTGGAATATATTTACAGCATTAAGCTTCTACCAGTTCACATAACCCTCCACCCCATGACACAAGCACAAAATCAAGTGCCATTAGATTCTGCAACATGACTGTTCACATCGCCATCATTTCTTCTGTAATGTCAGTTATTGCCCCATAAGTGGCATTAGCCAAATTTTCTAGCAGCTTAGCTACTTTCCTTAATTCCCATATTGCTTTATGTGCTCCCTAACATGGGAGAATACCTACCTTGATATCATTCCATCCCCTAGATCTAATCCTTCGAAATCTAAATTTTGAATTTGCTTCCTCTTATAATTTCTTACTAGCCCATTTGGTAATGCCTCAGTGATCCACATTAATGGTAATGCATCCCCTACATAACATGTTCCTGTCTAATTCTGTGGTAACCACTTGTATGCATTTCTCCCACATATGTAATATTCACATTCACATAGTGCATTTAAAAGTTCCTTGTCTGTCTTAGTGATGTTATTTGCAAAATGCCCTATAAGGTTTATCTTTTCTCATACCTCTCCTATTACTTTAAATGTAATGCTTTGCATCTCCGTCTTCTTGTCAAACTTTTCATTACATTTAAACCAATCTGCGTTACTTGCTTTTCTGTTTAAAATTTAATTTGTCAATGTATAGTTGCCTGTTTTGCTTGCATTTTTTAACTTTTCTCCCCACAATGTATGTGCTGTAATATTTCAAGTCCTGCATTGATTCAGCAATGTTATGTTGCATCTGCTATCTGGGACTGACCCCGTTCGGTTTATACACATACTACCATTTTTGCTTTATTCCATCTGTAGCTTAGGAGCTACCTGTTCCTTACTACATTACGTGGTTTAGTTCTGTTTAAAATTTGCATTATCTCATTTTCTGTTAATGGTTCTATACTGAACCCTGTCTTATCACCTGCCATAGGTATTCTTGAAGATACCCAACAATTTGTCTTAATTAAACAAAGCTGAATACATTTTTTGCATTTTTATAAAAAACATTAAAGTCTGGTGTTCATTTATTTATACTGATATCTGTTTTCATCACTGGAAATGCATCATTTATTTGTACATGTATTATTAACATCAAAAACTAATTTTTTAAACATTTCTTCTCCCTTTTTGTTATGCATCTTCCTGGTGTTCTGCATCTGAAAAACAGATAAATAACTCATTCATCTGCCTTTCCCTGCTTTCCCTGTTTTATTATTTTGCACCAGCTCAGTTTTCTTACACTTTTTTACATTTATTTTTTTACTTTTAGGAACAAAGCCCAATTATTTCCTTTACTTCAAAAGGTCCTTGCCTGATACTGTCCCATGGACTAGTTTTACTGAAATTTATTACCATAACTTTACTTTCAATTTGAATGTTTTCTTTTTCTGACAATATTGGAACCTTTTCCTTAAATGAAATGCTTGCTCTCCAGTTACGCTTTGGCATAATTCTTGCAGGTCTTTCAACCATTGTTGATGTTTTGCTGTCTCCAACAGTGGCCTGTCACTCTGGATCAACAGACGAAATGGAAACTGTAGGGGCATTTTCCTGTCTGTCATCACTTCAAATGGGGATATGCCCATTTTACTATTAGGTGTTGATCTATTTCCCATCAGAATGTTAGGCAAATGTTTTACCCAATCATTTTCTTTATCACTGCACATCTTTTTGTTTGCCTGTCCTTTAAAGTTCTGTTCATTCTTTCCAATATCCCATTTGATTGTGGATGGTATGGTACATGGAATCTTTGTTGAATTCCTAACATGTCACATAATTCTTTCATCATTTTCTTGACAAAATGTGGTCTGTTGTCTGATTCTATCACTCTGGACCACCCCCAGTGACAAAAAAATGTTTTTTCCAAAGTACTTCTGCTGTTACTTTGGCTGCCATTCCTTTGTTCTGCATTGCTTCCTCCCATTTTGAATATACATCTGCTACTACTAGCAAATAGTGATATCCACCTTTTGCTGGAGGCAGTGGCCCTATGTACTCAATTTGTATATCATACCATAGACCATCGGCCACAGGTACCTTGTGCAACTGTGGCTTTTTAGATTTTGCATTTATCGGAAGCCATGTCAGACATTCATCCTGCACTGTTTTACACATTTTTTTCTTGGATTCCAATACTTTTCTTTTATTACTGATCATAACTTTTCTGTCCTTATATGTCCCAAAATTTGGTGGTTAAATCTCACTAGCTGTTTTGCTAGTTGATATGGAATGTATGGTAAGCGTAGCCCTTTTTGTATATGAAAAATGTGGAAATGCCTACCTACCCCATTGCTCTCTAACTCACATTCTCCCAATTCTTTTGGTATTCCCTTCTCCTTTTGGAGCTTTTCCAAATCTACATCTATTTGTTCCTCCTCCTGCATGGCCAATACCTTGAAGAACTGGAGTTCCCCTTCAGTTTCTTCAGGGTATAAAGGCTCTCCATTTTCCATGGCTTCATTTGCTTTGGCATCAATTAAAGCATTTCCTCTTGCATTTTCATTGTTTGTCTTTTGGTGGGCTCTCAGTTTTAAAATACTGAATTGCCCCTGCATATGATACTTTTGTATCAGTTTCCATATATCCTATAAGATGGAAGCATGCTTTAATGGTTTTCTTGCACTATCAACAAACCCTCTCTATGCCCAGTTTGCCATATGTAGTCTTAATGAATTTAAAACATACGTAGGAAACTTGAGGGATTTCACCCCACCTTTCTAAAAGTAGTATCCAATTCCATCTGAACAGCAGCTGATTTGATAAAATGCAGTTTAGAATGGGAACAGGCAGGTATAATCCATAAGGGACATAGTCCAACAATCTGTTTGTTTTTGATTTGCCCATAGGGTCTGAAATTCCTGTTCTATGGTGTCCCATATATCCTTCTGTTCATCTGTGCATCTTCATCATCCCCTGTATTTCTAGGGACATCTCTAATGACACAAATGTTGTGTTCTTGCTCCTGATAGGCAGCATCCTCATCTGCTGCATATGTAGGATGTTGTAATTCCTGAGACAAAGCCTGTCGTTTCTTGTGGTCTGGATTATAAGGAGGATTTTCCCTCTATTATACTACATGTACATTTTTTTCATTATCATATTGTTAATTTTTATAATTTCCCCTTGCCTTATTGAAAAATGCTTAATTCTCAATACTATCATCCTGTGACTTTTGCTTTTGTTTTCCTTTTCCAGTTTCTTTATTCTCTGGTTCCTTAGCATATATTCCCTTCTCTATCTGTATATTTTTCCATTTCTTATAATGAGAACATTCTTGCTTGACATGTCAAAGTTTCTTACAGAAAAAAGTCACCTTTTTTTCATCAGGGCTTCCTGATGCCGCTCGTGGTCCATCCCTTTTTTACCCCCCCCCCATCTGCATCTACCTCTTCCTCATCCTATGATTTGAAAACCATCATCATCAATGCTGAGGGAGAAAATGTGATATCTGAAATGTCTCCATCATCATTCATGACCCTTCCTCTCATCAGCTTGTGAACACATCTATCTAATGTGTCAGTAGTTTCTTCATAGATACAGTTAATGTTATGTGAAACTCTCTTTACTTGCTCCAAAATTGCAAGTATTAATTTTTTCCTTATTTCTGTTTTTTAAACTTCCCTGTCATCTATGTTATGACCAATTTGAAAAGCCAGCTTAAAATGTTCTGCCTGTTCTAACATTCTGTTGGAAACTGTAATGTTAAAATATTCTAATAACTTAGTTGTCAGAGTTTGTCCCTGCGAATATGCCAAGAGCACAGCTGCCATTCTGTTTAATTTTGAATTAAGATTGCAGTTATTAGCAACGAGTGTCTTGTAACATTTTGGAATAAATACTAAAAAAATGTTTTAAAGAATAATTCCATGCATTGCCAGTTGTATATGACAGCCAATCTTTAAATGTCAACATATTGCAAAAAAATGCCTTTTTTCATCACTGCACTGACTTATCACCTGCAACACACAAGATTGCTGGTATAGATCAACTGAAGTGCCTGCCACTACTTGTACATCTTCAGGTTTAATAATATCTGAAACTTTAAGCTCCTGTAACTGTTTTTGTAATTATGCCTCTGAAGCTTTGCAGCCTTGTAATTGTTTCTGTAAATGCCCTACTTTTTTGTGTAATTCTGCATCCTTGGCTAATACCTCTAGGAGTTCTTGTCCTTTTCGTACTAGCTCTTGTCTGAGTACTTCTGTTTCGTCTCCCCCACCCAGTTGAGCCTCAGTAGCAGCATGTATTGCTGACTCAGCTCTTTCCAAAATTGCACTAACATCTTGTGCATATTTCCTGACTTCTATGTTATGCTTTTTTTAACAATTCCATTTGTTTTTCATTAATCTTTTTTTTAAATTGTCTCCCTGCTCTTTCTCTGAAAGTTCCTTATTGTTAGTAATGTCATCCCACTACTGACAGTAAGTCTTAAACATTTCTGCCATCTCTCCAAACTCTAAGCTTTTACTTTTACCTATGAATAACTGAAATTCCCTATAAAAGGTGCAGCTTGGCATTACAAAAATGACCTTTTGTTTCACATACCAAATCTAGCCCATCCTGTGCAAATTTTACAACACAGTTTTATGACATGTTGCACATAATCCCCATAGTTTTTACATTCAACAAGTGTTCTATGCTTTTGCAAATATTGATCATAACATTGTATCCATTTACAAAGATAACCTTTGTCACTTTTACTATTACCAAACAATAATTTGTTACTTTTAATGTACTGCTGGCTTGTTCACACCATTGGTGTAATAACATCCAAACTTTATCTGGTGTTTGATTTAAGTCTATTGCCACAGTATGTGGGCATTTTATGCTTAAGTCCTTGATGGCACCCATGTTATTTCAGAAAAAGGTTTACCATATTTCTAAAATGGCTGACAGCTGATCAGGTTGCTGACTGAAACCTGTAAATTCCCTCTCTTTTAAAGATGGTGGTGAAACATCTTGGAGAAGATGTTCATAGATTCATAGTTTAGTACTAAGCTAACTGCCCTTGCAAGCCATTTTAAGCCTAACCAATTATCCCTAGTGAGACTCAAACCCTGCACCTTGTGTTTGCAAGGCAAACACCTTAGCCATTAAGCTACCCTCCCAACCAGAAGATGACATCTCAACTTGGAAGCACTGGATACTGCTGAGTTTGCCAATATTGACTGTATCGATGTTGGCACCAATGGAATAACCAAGTGTTTGTCGTAATGAACTTGTATGAATATGATGAAAATCATTAAGATTCAGATCTAGTCTGGCTCACAGTCTCATTAACATTAATAAAATATGCATAACAACTGAACTGACAAATGTTGAAATCCCTGCCATTAACCCAAATAAAAAGTTATTTTTGGTATGTAGTATTTTTTTTCTGCTGCTAAAACAATATTAGACCAATATATTTACTTCTCATGGCACATAAAGCTATGAAAACAACATGCCAGGATTGGCAAACAATATTAGGAAATTTTAAAAGGTGAAGAGGGTAGATCACTCAGGGCTTTGGTGACTTTAAAGGGACAATCCCAGCATTTAAAATTCGGGTCTACACAACAGCTCACCAAAGTCACGCCTACTTTCCACGTCACTCACATTCCCACCGATGGTGTCCTTTTTCTTTTCTATATCCTGTATATTTTCAATCCCAGTCCTATTGTCACTCCCAGTGTCAACTACAGTTTGGTTTTATGGTCCTATCACAGAATGTTCTGATCTTTTGTCTCACATTTTTGGTCCGTGTTTCATAAAATTCTGTTTTTTGCCAAATCAGTGGCAAACTAATGCAAAACCTGTTATTCTATCAACTTTCTAAGTTTGTAAGACCAAAGATTAAAACTAGTCCATATTTCTTGTGCTAAGAGGCTGGGAAGAGGTACGTAAGGTTCCGTCCATGCTTTGCAACTACTCCGTACAATAATTTCATTTTTAGAGCTATCGCTCGTTGTGGTTCATTCCTACAGTAGCCAATAACCACAGTGCGTCTCATTAATTAGCATACTTAAAATCCTTCCATAAGCTTGGTTGTCATACAATCAGAACTTATATTTGTAAAGTTATAATTTTTTCTGCAAAATATCTGAGTGATATAGTGCCCATGGGGCATTTTCTTAACGTTGCTATGCATTTAAACGTGATGCGTATGCGTTAATTCAGCTCCCAAGAGTTAACTAAAACCTACAATACTCGCAACTGGTGAATGTTTAAACTAGCTGCCTTTTTTCAACTTTTTTTTGGCCTAAATCCCTGGAACCTGTATATGCCAATATCGCTATGCCTCAGAGGAAAGGAAATATACTATGCGACCATGAAACGGCAATATCAGAATTTTCGCTAGTCCAGTCTCGCTTTCCGGAAACTCAAAATATTTCCACTGGCTGTGGCATGAGAGAATGTGGTAATAGTGAGTCCCCGACCGTCCAAAGTGAGAGCTAGTGAAATTGGACCACAGTGCTTTCACAATTTTTAGGTACAATTAAAAAAAAAAAGAAAACTTACTATCAAGGTTTTTTTCAAGTAACCATCCCTGCACGCAAGCTGACCACCAGAAGATAGCCTACCTTTTGTTAATGTCTAAACAATTTTTTTTATTACCACTGCATCTAGGGTTACCACCTGTCCCACTTTGCAAGGGACAGTCCCTCTGTGGACAGTTGTGTCCTGCAAGAAATCTGAAAAAATGGCAAATGTCCTGAGATTTTAGGACAAAAATATGTCGTATACTTTATGTGATAGTTGCATAAAACAGTTATTCTGTATCTGAAACACCTAAATGTTATAAGAAACAGAATAAACAACTAAAATGCTACAAGAATAAGCCTTTATTTAGGCAAAAAAGTGAAGTTCTGTCCTTTGTACTGTCCGTGGGTATATTTTGCCCTGCATAATCTGATGTGTGTACCAAAGATGTCCCACTATGGGCATTTGAAAAGGTGTCAACCCTAACTGCATCAATTTGAAATAGTGCCTTATACAGCTATGACTGTCTGGTTTTAATGTCAGCAGTTTTGAGTATTTGTAGTAACAAACCAAGCACGTACTGGAGCTGGACTCATATGGTGGGAGGGTTAAAGGCCTAAAATAGTGACATATTTTAAATATTACTATTACTAACATAGAAAGTTGCTAGAATAACAGGATTTGTGTTTTGAAGGACATGAAATCTGAACCACAAATGTATGTAATTATTTAGTGACTTCAGTCTTCAGTGGTTTGACATAAGGCCACACATTTTATGTGGAACATACTAAAAATATTGTTTCAGTTAAAATCTGGACAATTTAAAGGTACTATATTCTATCATACCTTTTTTAAATGTAAAGGATGTGAGTTCTGGGACTTGCAGGTTTTAAGCCTTTGGTAACAAGTATTGTAGACATTGTAGAATAGTACGTCCCTGTCCATCTGTGCAGAAGTGGATGTGGCCTGTATGTTTGACATGCCAAATGGCTGTGATGTATGCAAATAGTGAGATTGACAGCCATGCATTTTTGACAAAGACATCAAGCATGTATTGGTAATTGATTGACAGATATTGAAATCACCACTGTACACTTGGGTTCCATTGGCGACCGATGTTATTACTTTGCCTTGATCCACATTTTACAGAGCCAACAGGCCACTTAAGGCTAGGGCTAACCCCAAACCTACTAATCCTAACTCTAAACGTTAGGGTTAGGGCTAACCCTAGGCCTAACCTTAACATCTGTGTCCAGTAGAGCCCAGATAGGCGTTTCTTAATGAACATCTCTATGTTATTAAATAGTAAATTACTAAACAATATCAGGATACATCGGAGACATTTGAGAGGTATCCATGTCACATACTGACGTTCTGTCTTAATGTATAAATCTGTATTAATAAACAGCTCTTTGCTACCATCATTCCAATAGAAGTGGTTTCAGTTGCAGTGTCGTTTCTTTGCCATTATTGAATTGTAGTGCCCCCTCGAGCTAACAAGCTGAATACCCAGTGAATATTCATGAGGCCAGTGAAGACATCGTCATGAATATTCATTCATTATTCAAACATGTCACCGGGTGGTGACCAGGGTTTAGGCCGGATGGACTTGCTACTGTGCATCCTGGGAGATACTGTTCGACAACAACACCGAAGCATACAACCCCATTTCCTTGCAATGCTTTGAACACATTGAGCAGTAATATTTCTTTACTGCAGTTAATACCATAACAAAATTATCACCGTTACCTCTCAATTTTCTAGTCTTGAGTGTAAACTTTCTGAATGGAAACAGTGGTTATTTGGTGGCAGGAAGTAATTTGCTGCTCTCTAAGGGTAGACATTATTGACTGCCCCCTAGCTACTTTCTCATTGGTTCTTTTAGTTTTACCACTCAATTTTAAACACTGTGTGGCAGGTAGTGCTGTGCAACACTTTATTCAACACTTGGAGATTCTTTTGCTTTTCAGTTCTGTCTTAGGAACCCTTCTTAAATCCTCCTCCTAGTTATAGCTGTATTAACCACAGAGTTAAGTGGCAGAACATTATTGCATGAATAAGGTAATCTTGTAGACAGTCCATACACAAATTATCTACCTACCTACCTGGTGTGTTCAAAGCAATTTTTTTATCCACGTATTTGTATATCTCAAATCAATACCTTGCCTACTACTGCAACACTGTCTATCAGCAGTTGCTCACAGAGCCGGATCATAGTCAAATGCGGCCCTTGGCATGATAATGGATTGGGGCCCCCACAACAGCCATTACAGTATCCCATTACTTGATTATCTCTCCTAGTTAGCATAATCACTGTTCAAACCTGTCAGTGTGCATAATACTTTCTTCTTTACTTCTACAATGATTACAGATATTTGGATTTAATTTAAAACTCTTATTTCTAATTTTTTGCAGTATCTTTATATCCATTTCAAACTTTTTTATAGCAGCCATTATAAATTACTCTGATAATCACTTGTCTAAGAAAGAGAAGGAGTATAGTTAAAGGAAAAACATATAAAACATCCAAACAATAACATAAAGTATATACAAAAATGCCAAGTGTCTATAAGACTCATGGATATGAAAAGTTTGGTAAGAAATTAACAGCACACACACAGGAAAGAAATAACAATGGATATTCTGGGTGAGGATTACTTGAAATAGCACAAACAGTGATAGCCATTTGCTAGACAAAACAATACAGTCTCCCAATGAAAACCAACTTAGCATGAAGAGTAAACTTCTCTGTTTCTGAAACTCACATGCACTGAAACACCCATTCAAAGAAAATGCTTCTGGCTATTTGTGGATTAAGTTTACCATTGAGTTGTTTTGAAACATTAAGCCCCCTGTGCACATTTTTAGGACCATGCAGACATGGCTTTTAAAGGGACAATCCCAGCATTTAAAATTCAGGTCTACACAACAGCTCACCAAAGTCACGCCTACTTTCCACGTCACTCACATTCCTACCCATGGTGTCCTTTTTCTTTTCTATATCCTGTATATTTTCAATCCCAGTCCTATTGTCACTCCCAGTGTCAACTACAGTTTGGTTTTACGGTCCTATCAACAGAATGTTCTGATTTTTTGTCTCAAGTTTGGTCCGTGTTTCATAAAATTCTGTTTTTTGCCAAATCAGTGGCAAACTAATTCAAAACCTGTTATTCTATCAACTTTCTAAGTTTGTAAGATCAAAGATTAAAAAAGTCTGTATTTCTTGTGCTAAGAGGCTGGGAAGAGGTACATAAGGTTCCTTCTATGCTTTGCAACTACTCCGTACAATAATTTTGTTTTTAGAGATATTGCTCATTGTGGTTCATTTCTACAGTAGCCAATAACCACAGTGAACAATCTTTGCAAACTTTTACTGTCCAGAGCAGTTGTTTCCCTTTATTTTAGGTATTGTCCAGATTTCTTGCTCTAAAAGGCAGAGAGGTATTGTAAGGTTCTTCCCTTGCTTTTCAGCTACCCTTTAAATGCATAGTTTAGTTTTTAGAGTGATCATTCATTGTGGTTTGTTTCTATAGTAACCACAATGAACGATCGCTGTAAAAAGTAAACTTTTACTGTCCAGAGCAGTTGTTCCCCTTTATTTTAGGCATTGTCCAGATTTCTTGCTCTACAAGGCAGAGAGGCAAGGTAAGGTTCTTCCCTTGCTTTGCTGTGCCATCCGAACCTCACAGTAACAAAATGCAGGTGACTATCCATATAGCTATTCGGTTACACATGCTGCCAGCAGTGACTCAGAGATACCATGACTATCCTGCTGTAGTGGATATGCCCACCCTGACTTGACTTCCTAATGCCATGAATAAATGCCAGTGATAATGTATCTCATCTTGTTGCATGTAGCAAATCCAACTGATCTTTCCTACACAAGGAAATTTAGAGCCAACATTTATTACAGTTTTATATTATAGTATGTTGGTAGCCATAATTCTTAAGGGATGCTGATGTTCAAGTAGTGTGAGCAAAGTAGTCCTGAATGAGTAGCAGAAAGAATAAATGGCCACAGTAATGTACTGTAGCATAAGAACATTAGCCATAGCCATAGCATGGATACCTATACCAACATAATGAAATGCAGGTAATACTTCATATAGTTATAGCTTTACATTTATTCCCAGAAGTAAGTCAAAGTTGCAATTACTTCCAGCTGTAATGCATACATTAACCATGACAGATTGGCTGATTGAGACAAAAGTGTCCAGCATGAATGCATTTCAGCTTAATGAAGGTAATAACAAAGACACACAATAACACCACACACTGCACATAGCAGTGATACATTTATTTTTTTCTATTACATTTTATTTATTATGATTAAGAGGCTGTGAATGTCAGAAGTTGAAATATACTACCAAGTCCACTGTGTCTTTTACTCTCTTTGCAATCATGCTGTTAAATAAATTTGTTAGAGTCAGACTGTAAAAATCATTGAGTTATTCAAACACAATGTCAATTAATAACAAACAATAATGCAGGAAAGCTTGAGTATCTTAAAGCTCTAATGTACATTAGGAGGCAAAAAACCATACACAAAGTTTGTATAGAATTTTGACTGCTTTATTGACCAAAACACATTGGTTATATACATTTCATTATCAGTTTTGCCCACCTTACTGGTGTGGTCAGTGACAGGGTCTTTACATCATAGTAATTCATAAAAAGTGCTGAATTTGTGTTTTTCAAAAAGTCCTTTTCCCATGAGAATGTTGCAGCCTTGCAAGCAGCTGGTCAGTCACGATGACCTCCTGAGGATGTAGCCAATTCAAGGTTCTCTGATTAGTTCAAATACAATAGATGTATGTCTTCCTTAAAGCCTCCCTTTGTCTCTCTTGTCCCCAGCTGCACTATCAGAGATAGTGCAAGGCTACTTTCCTGGTGGAGGCAGGAAAGAGGACACATGCGAACAGATTTATTATTTTCTAACTTTGCAAAATAATCTTTACTTGAAAGACATGAGCCAGACTGCATCTGCAAGCTGCCAAGGTCAAATTTCTGATTACACTGCAGCTTGTGCTTCAAGCAATAATATGCAGGTTTATTTCTACTATTATTCTAGTAAGACAGGATTAAATGCATTAAATACATTTATTCCTAACTAAAGCACACATTTCTCTATATATTTGATCACACAACTTATATATGTTTGAATGATTAAATACACATCTTCCTAAGCAGCACACATTGTAAATATATTTTCTAAGCAGCATGTATGTAAATATATTTTCTAAGCAGCACACATTGTAAATATATTTTTCTAGGCAGCATGTAGATTTTTCTAACATTCTCCTCCTTTTAATGCATTTAATACTATATGAAACATAAACAGTGTTAGTTCATTTCTTAGCCTTTTCCTTTCAAGGACTTTCAGCTAAGTAAGTCATTTGCTTTATATTTCAGATAGACTTTCACTCGGTATCAATAAATTCAATTCTATATCTTGGTACATAGTTTCAGTCACTGATACATCAACTAAGTCTTTAACTAATTTTTTCACACAGGGTATCCCGCAGCAGACACATGCTCCAATTATGAGCAGTACCACACAAATTGCAATCAGAATGTTCATAAGGACCGACCCCCACCCCCCAAACAGATTCTGGAAAAAGTTCGTCAGTGGGTTTGGGCCTGGTTCTGCCATTGCTGACACCTGCTGTATTACCTCCAGGTGATCATTAATTTCATGCTGGTTGTCTGGAATGTATGCACAGCATTCTTCTTTGATAAGCGCGCATTACCACCTCTCGCCGCTAGGGTGAAGTCGAGAGCCATTCGGTTCTGTAATACAACTGTTCTCATTGCATTCATCTCATCAGTCACAAGTTCAAGAGCGAAAAGTCGCATTGCTCATTACTTGAGAAGTTTTGACAATTTTCTCAATTCCCAAATCGATTTGACTGCTCCATAGGTTGGGAATATTCCAGCCCAGGATATAACACTGTCACTCAAGTCCATATGGGTCAATTTTTCTTTGTCCTTCACAGACGAATGATCCTTCCAGCTTGCTTCAATCTTACCCACTGGATTAGTAGGTTTTCTGACTGTATTTTCAGCTCGGTGAGCTACATCTCTTACATTCGTATTTTACCCAGGGCAATTCTGCAGTATGTCTTATGGCTGGAACCAGATAACCCAAAAACAACTGCGGACCAATTCTCAGGTAACCATTTATAGGCTTTTTCCCACAAACAAAATAACAGTTTTCTACTTTTGTACTGATGCGGGTTAACCCTGAATGAAACATTTTCTTATCTATAACAGAGAATTGTCTATATATTTCAGGAGATTTTTGCACATTTCTCAATGTTGTTTTCATCAAGCTTAAATATGAATCATAATTCGTGCTGCAACTAGTACCTTGGTCTATAGGTTTTATATAACATTTGTAAGACACAGTTATGTTACAGTTACTCCAACCAACCTGGAGTGTATCATTTTAACAAAACAAACAATTCCTTTCTGAGTAACAGGCAAGTGTAATGCCACTTTGTCTTGTGATCTCACAGTGCCTGTGTCAAATAACAGGTTTTCCCAAGTTGCATTTATTCCCAAGGGGACAGCAGACATCAAAAGTCCTCCATATGCTGTGGGTATTGCAGTACAGACCCAGCAATTTGAAACGTTCATAGTCTCTACATAAACTCGTTTCATAGCCAGGTATGTGTTAAAGTTTGGGTGCCAGTCTATAGCCAGTCCTTTATCACGTTTTATTAATTTCACTTCTGTAGTTATATGCAAGAAAAACCATAGCAACAAAAAGGTTACTACAAACATAGTTATTAAGTGTATGATCAGTAGGCCAGTGAACCAGTGTCTCTTGGGTTGTTTCACATTTTTATTCATTCTGCCTCTGGCCATCCTGTTCCTGTGGTATGTCCAGACTAAATTTCTTAACAGGTTTGCAATGGGTTAAATGAACCCAAGATGCTCTCTCAGCGATTTTCACTGCAGTGGGTGTTGCCAACAGTACCTGGTACGGACCTTCCCACCTTGGACTCGCCCAGTTCTTTCTCTTTATGATTTTCAGCCAAATCCAGGACCCCGGGGTCAGCACGGCTTCTGGTTTCGTTTCTTGTTTATCTGAAAAGAGTTCAACTGCAAAACAGTCTTATTTGTTAATAACTTTTCATATAACTAGCTAATGAGCCATCGGCCTCCAGCTCTGCAGGCATGAGGGCCTTCCATTGTGGCACACAATATGCCCTTCAAACACTATTTCAAAGGGGTCAAGCCCTTTACATTTGGAACAGTTCTCATGCTCAGCAGTGCCAAAGGCAGACAGCAAATCCAAGTCTTTTGAGTCTCACTCATTAATTTTCTCAACTTGTTTTCAAGATTCCATTGTACCTCTCCACCAGTCCTGCTGACTGAGGGTGATAAGCACAATGGTTTTTCAAAGAAATCCCAAAGAATCTCCCAAGCTGCTGTATTGTCTGATTAACAAAATGTGTCCCATTGTCACTATAAATTCTTTCCGGTATGCCAAATCTAGGAATGATTTCTTTCACTAGGGCCTTTGCCACTGTTGCTGCATCCGGATTTCTAGTTGGAAAAGCTTCTACCCATTTTGAAAACATATCTATGATTACTAAACAGTATTTTTCCCTTCACATTTGTTCAGTTCTATGAAATCCATACAAATGGTATGGAGCGGATAGGGTGGTGTTGGAAAACTCCTCGCTTTGGTTTAAATGCTCCCTGTGCATGATGTTTGCTACAAATATGACATGTTGCACAAAATTTTTGTGTATAATTCGTAAATCCATATGTTTGGAATGTTTTGTTAACTAACTGTACCATCCCCTGTTGAGACATGGCTCTGCCCATGACTCAACAAAGCTACATATCTAAATAAATTAGATGGTAATATGGGCTTCTCCTCTTTGGAGATGTACAGTCCCTCTTTAAGGATTGCTCCTCGTTTTATCCACTTTTGCTTTTCTGCTTTTGTAACTAATGTCTGCATTGTTTTAACATTTCTAAATCTAGAGTCTCAGAAGGTTGTAGTTCTTCATTTAAAAGCACAGTTTCTGGGTCTGAGGCAGCTTGCCAGCTGCATCAGCCGAGCATTCCTTTGAAATTCTGTCTTGTTGTTTTGTATGGGCTGCACATTTACAGATAGCTATTCTAGTGGGTAACTGAATAGAATCTAACAGGTTCAGAATTAATTGCATGATTAATCGGCTTGCCAGTAGATGTTATCATTCCCTGTTTTCCATTGTTGTGCAAAGACATGCACTGTAGAGAAAGCGTGCTGACTGTCAGTATATATGTTAACACATTTGCCTTTCGCTAGAGTGCAAGCACGTGTCAAAGCTATCAATTCTGCTGCTTGAGCTGACAGGTTATGTTGCAGGGGTTGTGCTTCTATGATTTCGTCATCAGTCACTACTGCATAGCCCACTAGGTTCTTCCCTGTAGGACCTCGTCTACAGGACCCATCCACAAAAAATGTCACCTCCGCGTCAGCTAAAGGTACATCAGTAAGATCTTGTCTGGGTGTGGTTATTTGTTCCATTTCCTGTAGGCAGCTGTGCGGTATGCCATCCACAGGAATTGGAAGTAACGTTGACGGATTTAATGTTGTACAACGTTCAATTGTCATATGGGGTTGACTCAATAGTATGGTCATGCAAGAAAGATGTCTGGCAGGGGATAAAAATGCTATTTTTTCCTGCAGTAAAATTATCGCAACTGCATGAGGTACTCTCAACGTGAGAGGATGAAACAACACCACTGAGGCTGAAGCTTGCACTGCCATAGCTGCTGCGACTACTGCTTGCACGCAGGGTGGTAATGATCGTGCCACGGATCTAACTGTGATGAATAGTAAGCTATGGGGCGTTGCTTGCGCCATGTTGTTGCGTCAGTACTGGCGTCATATATCCCGCCTACAATCTACAGTTTGGAAAAATCTCTTATGGTAATTGGAAGCCCTAAAACTAATGATGAAACTATCAGTTTTTTAGTCTGCAAAAGGCTGCCTCTGCTTCGGAGTCCAGTGTAGTGTTTCTTGTGCTGCCATTGGTGTTTTAAATATTAAATCAGCCAATGGAGCCGTTTCTAAAGCATAATTGGTATCCAACCCGACAAAATTAGTCGTTCCCAAGAAAGACATCATTTCCTTCTTGGTAGTTGGTCTGGGTGCTTGTAAAATAGCTGTTTTTCGTTCTTCATCTAATGTTCTGCCTTCTTTGGATATCACATATCCCAGGTATTTAACCTGTTCTTTCCAAAGTTGCAATTTATGTTTATTCACTTTATGCCCTTGCTCAGCTAAGAATTTCAATAATGCTATTGTGTCTTCCCTACACTGTTGCTGGGTAGGGGCTGCAAGCAAGATGTCATCTACATAAAGTAGTACTTGGCTGCCCCTGGTGGAGAAAACCCTGCCAGGTTGCTAGCCATCTCTTGTGCGAATATCGTTGGACTTTCACTATATCCCTGTGGTAGTCGGGTGTATTATACCTTTTGCTCTGAAATGTATATGCAAACCAATGCTGGCTGTCAGGGTGGCTAGGTATTGAAAAAATGCATTGCTAATATCTACTACGGTGAAATATTTCTGTTGCTTCAAATCATTTAATAAGGTATGTGGGTCTGGCACCGTAGGTGCTCTTGGTATTACCGCATCATTTACAGCTTGTAAATCTTGTACCATCCGCCATTCCCGTTTGCTTTTTACAGGAAATAGAGGAGTATTACATGGTGAATCTAAAGATTCCACCAGTATCCCTTCCTTGAGTAATGCCATTATAATAGGTTTGATTCCCTGTTCTGCATCCTTGCTCAAAGGATATTGTCTTTTTCTTGGTCTAAAGGCTGATTTTGGTGTAATAACTACTGGCCCTGCTGTACGAATAAGTCCTACATCTGATTTTCCTGTTGACCAAAGAACATTTGGTATTTCACTCAAAGCTTTTTCTTCTTCTTCTATCAAGAACGCCATTCAGCTGTCTTCACTCTGTTGTAAGTGTACAGCTGGGCGTGCTTGCGTTAACCAATTCAGTTTCTGTTTCTGTACTGCTAAGTCCGATAATTCTGAGTCAGTTAGTCTCTCCCATCCTGTCACTTTGTCACCCAAGTCTACCCACCTAGCATTCTTGTTTTTGGTTAGGCTAACGTGTGGCAGTTTATTGGATTTGTACAATTCCAAAAACTCCTGAGGTAACGAACAACTCACCACACTGTTGCCCTCAGTGTCCCAGTATAGGGTCCGTAATATCAGTCTATTTGCAGGATTCCTGAACAACTTTTGTTCGTATTCTTTATCAGGTCCTGGTGTGCTACAATAATATAGGGTACAATGTAATAAGTGTTGCTGGTCAGTATCGAGGGAGGCACCTTGCTGGTGGCTACATTCATCAGTTCCTCGGTCACTGCCCTGGTCGGTTGTAACCAGATCCTGGCTGTACCAATAATAAGCCTCCCCTCGACCGTACTACAAAGGTGTCAGTTTGTCTCTGTGCCTCCATACCGTTATGGTAGGGACTACTGCTATGCCAAAAGGTGCATAAGATGTCTTCCTAATAGGTTCATGGGGCATTTGGCAGAAAGTACTATTTTACTTCTTTGGGTCATGCCCGAGACTGGATCAGTTATTGCTATATCATGGGAAAGTGGTTCCCTGTACAACTGTCCGTTTGCTGCTTTCACTAATATGTAATCACGTGACTCAGAATGTTCGGTAACTTTGAAGGATGTATCAAAGTTCGCGATGCTCCTGAATCACACAAAATTTGATTTCTCTCCTTCTACCAGAAGTGTAACTTCCGGTTTCGTGTCTGCTAAATAGAGCTCTAAGCTCAGTAGTGCCAGATCTAAAACTTCACTTTCCCCAACTTCTACATCCAGTTGCATGTCATCTGCTTCTTCTAAGGTATTTACATCATCCCCTGCTCATTAGTCTCTTCTGATAACTGCTGAGCAGCATAACTGTCATATAGTCAATCCTCATCTTCCTTATCCTTTTTTCCGCAGGTGCCTTGCTCCTGCAATCCCTTGCCAAATGTCCCTTCTTACCGCAATTGAAGCATTCACCTTTTTCTTTCTGCTCTCATAAATTTCTGAGTTTTTGTCAGGCGTTTGTTACCCTGAATATTTTGCTTACCCTTTTGGCTGCTTGTACTACAAAACTTCCGCACCATCTTCAGCTGTGAAGACCTGCGTTTTCTTTTTCTTTTTACTGTTAAAATGTTTTTCGGCATGTCTAGCATACTCTAACAAGGCTTAAAGCCTACTTGTTCGGTGATCTATCATGTGCTTCGTGATGAAGCTATTGATAGGGGCAATACAACCTTTCAAAATGCATTCTTCAATTGTTGTTCATATGAACTATCATTTTTGATTTTCAGGAACAGGCATGCCACTATGGTTATTAAAACATTCTAACAATCTACCATAGTATGCATCCACAGTTTCATTATCTTGTTGTACACACTGGTTAATGCAAGTCCAGTCTGCCCTAGGTTTCCATTTTTCAGTAATGCGGTCTGTAAGACCCTTCAATCTAGTATCTAGTTCTGCGTCACTATGTGGGAGTGGCCTGTGTTGTGCGTCACGGGCATTCCAGGTGCCACAAATCATGTGCCAGTCTGGACCTAAAATTTGTCTAACTACTCTTTCTACCTCTTCCCCATTTAAGTGGTAACTCAATCTCATACCCTGTAAATCCTGTAGAAATTTCTCAAAGTTAATTTTGGATGGGGAATTCCTTCTGTAGCTTTTCGGATGTCTTCCGGTGTCCATGGTCTATACACTAAGAGAGTTGAGGCCTGGCCCTCCTGTCCTGCCTGCGGGTTTGGTACTTCTATTAATGGACAGATTTCCTCACCCTCATCTAATAAATTCCGCTTGGTTGAACATCTACAAGTGTTTGGCGTGTTCGGGATCTAGTCCCGATAGGTTCTCTTACAAATGGTTGTCTTAATATCCCTGTTGTCTCTGGGTAACGTGGGGGGGGGTCAGCCTGCCCTCCCGCTTCATATTCTGAGTAAGGCATCGGTGGACGTGGTAGGAGGGACCGATGCTACTATTACATTATTATCCTCTTTGTCTAAAAATAATGCCTTTGCATTTTTATTTTCTGTTCCTTCGGTTCGCTTCCTCAATCCACCTATGTGCTTGAGGAACACCCAACTGTCGTTGCTTTTTGCCTGACCTTCTCGTCAGATTTTAACTGTCTCAAATGTTTTACTAATGACATTTTATCCAATTTACCATCAAAGTCATACTTGTTAACCCATGTTGCAAAATATCTCACATTATCTGCTCTCTGTAATTGCATATATTTTGCATCTTCTGTTAGGCGGTCACGTGACCCTTTAGTGCACTCATTTCCCATGTCTCTGGAGAGAAAAAGAAGAGAGAGAGAGAGAGAGAGAAAAACAACAGAACTGTTACGTAACCCTTTCTCTTGTACCACGTGGTATCTCTATTCCCGTATTCACAGTAGTGTCTAGAATGACTGTTTACTTTGTTTTGCTTTATTTCCTGATCTATGACTCAAGATACAATACTTGACTACCTCTCTCCCTGCTATCACAAACCTTAGCAATAGCACAGTGTAACCTGGTCCCCGATCTAAAACAAAAACAAAGAGAGGAATTCTGCTTACCCGAGCCTCCTGCTTATGTTTGATAGGCTTTTTAGGACCCAGTTTTCCGCTTTTCGGCCACAGATCAGACAAGTGGACAGCCTCTTTAGGCACGACAATTCAGTCGGAGGTCTTTCCTTCTTCTGCGCAGACTTCAATACCACCTATATATTCTGACCTGTAGCTTACCAAGGGAATTCCGGCACGATTAGGACCAAGATGTTAAATAAATTTGTTAGAGTCAGACTGTAAAAATCATTGAGTTATTCAAACACAATGTCAATTAATAACAAACAATAATGCAGGAAAGCTTGAGTATCTTAAAGCTCTAATGTACATTAGGAGGCAAAAAACCATACACAAAGTTTGTATAGAATTTTGACTGCTTTATTGACCAAAACACATTGGTTATATACATTTCATTATCAGTTTTGCCCACCTTACTGGTGTGGTCAGTGACAGGGTCTTTACATCATAGTAATTCATAAAAGTGCTGAATTTGTGTTTTTCAAAAGTCCTTTTCCCATGAGAATGTTGCAGCCTTGCAAGCAGCTGGTCAGTCACGATGACCTCCTGAGGATGTAGCCAATTCAAGGTTCTCTGATTAGTTCAAATACAATAGATGTATGTCTTCCTTAAAGCCTCCCTTTGTCTCTCTTGTCCCAGCTGCACTATCAGAGATAGTGCACAAGGCTACTTTCCTGGTGGAGGCAGGAAAGAGGACACACATGCGAACAGATTTATTATTTTCTAACTTTGCAAAATAATCTTTACTTGAAAGACATGAGCCAGACTGCATCTGCAAGCTGCCAAGGTCAAATTTCTGATTACACTGCAGCTTGTGCTTCAAGCAATAATATGCAGGTTTATTTCTACTATTATTCTAGTAAGACAGGATTAAATGCATTAAATACATTTATTCCTAACTAAAGCACACATTTCTCTATATATTTGATCACACAACTTATATATGTTTGAATGATTAAATACACATCTTCCTAAGCAGCACACATTGTAAATATATTTTTCTAGGCAGCATGTATGTAAATATATTTTCTAAGCAGCACACATTGTAAATATATTTTTCTAGGCAGCATGTAGATTTTTCTAACACATGCATTGCAGACAATCAAAAAAAGGGTTATTTCTTGGGGAAGCAGTCAATGTATGCAGAGGCAAAGGGCAATTACATCATCACTGAAATGGTTTGTTGAGGGCAATGTATGGATAGGTGAGCAACAAGATCAAGTACATTACTGTGGCCATTGTGTTTTTCATGTTTGTAAACATTATAAGTATAAAGTGTAAGTGGTTATCTGTTTTGGGAAGCAGGATATCTGTAAAAGTAAAGGGCAAATATATGATCACTATCAAGCAATTATGAATACTGGCAGTTGAAGAGAAGTGGATGTATTTCAGAACTATTTGAAATACATTACTGTGTTCATTATAGTTATATTACTTCTTCACAATCAGAAAGGGTGTACTCTTTTAAAAGGAGCCAATTCAGCTGGGGCATTATGAGTATGAAAGAAGTTTAATCTCAGTGTTCTGTTACAGTTTACACAAACAAGGAATATACAACTCATGCTTAGCTTCCAAGTTGTTACTTTTAGATTAAAATTCTTAATGCAAATATCATTATATTTAGTTTGCAACAAAGATGAATATTTTATGTAATACACAAATCTTACCTCTGAAAGCAAAACAATTATTTATTCTTGAAAGTGACATTTTGCAACATATAAAAGGTTTAGACAAGGTAAAAAAGAAAAGATGAAAGTATTAAAGCATTTTAAGAAATTCAGTTTTAGTGTACTGGAAGCTGTCAATTTGGAGGACTTTTCAGGGAATTATAAGTTATAGCTTGATATGGCTTGGTATGGGTAGTGTGACAGTGGTGAAGTCTGCAGTGGGAGTGACAGATGTGTTTAAGGTGGAGGTGGGATTACATCAAGGATCAGCTCTGAGCCCTTTATTATTTGCAATGGTGATGGACAGGTTGACAGATGAGATCAGACAGAAGGCTCCATGGGCTATGATGTTTGCAGATGACATTGTGATCTGTAGTGAGAGCAGGGACCAGGTTGAGGAGACCCTGGAGAGGTGGAGATATGCTCTAGAGAGGAGAGGAATGAAGGTCAGCAGGACTAAGAATATGTGTGTGTGAATGCGAGGGAGGATAGAGGAATGGTGAGGATGCAGGGAGTAGACTTGGTGAAGGTGGGTGAGTTTAAGTACTTGGGATCAACAGTTCAGAGTAATGGTGAGTGTGGAAGAGAGGTGAAGAAGAGAGTACAGGCAGGGTGGAATGGGTGGAGAAGAGTGTCAGGAGTGATTTGTGACAGACTGGTACCAGTAAGAGTGAAAGGGAAGGTCTACAAGAGGGTAGTGAGACCAGCTATGTTGTATGGGTTGGAGATGGTGGCATTGACAAAAAGGCAGGAGTCTGAGCTGGAAATGACAGAGTTAAAGATGTTAAGATTTGCACTGGGTGTGACAAGGATGGACAGGATTAGGAATCAGTATATTAGAGGGTTAGCTCAGGTTATACGGTTTGGAGACAAAGTCAGAGATGCGAGATTGCGTTGGTTTGGACATGTGCTGAGAAGAGATGCTGGGTATATTGGGGAAAGGATGCTAAGGATGGAGCTGCCAGGTAAGAGGAAAAGAGGAAGGCCTAAGATAAAGTTTATGGATGTGGTGAGAGAGGACATACAGGTGGTTGGTGTGACAGAGCAAGATGCAGAGGACAGGAAGAAATGAAAACAGATGATCCACTGTGGCAACCCCTAATGGGAACAGCTGAAAGAGAAGAAGATAAGGTATGGCTTGAGTGCCAAGAATCTTTCTGGCAGATTAGGTTAAGAGCTGACAAATATCCTGGACTCAGTGACCATATTAACATTAAATGCTTCTTGTCAGCATTAAAGTTTTATATAGTATCCATTCTGCCTTGCAATGTATTTTGGTGTGCTATATTTTAAGAAGTGTTGCACGTACCGAACATGCATATAAATACCGAGCACGTGCAGATCTCAGTACCATTTTGAATGTTTAGTCTGAAACTGAGCATGTATGAGTGTAATAGCTAGTTTGTATATATGTTTACCTTAATTAAAGTTAATAAGCCTCAGTCCTGATGTGTTTGTACATAATAAAGCTGTTTGAACAGAACCCACGGAGTCTCACCTATTGTATCCTGACTAGGCTCAGTGACATGGTGTCAGAACCGGGATTCCAGAGACTGCTCTCCAGAGCTACGAGGTGCAGTGTTAATAGTGAAGGTAAACTAAGAGAAACGAGCATGAAATAGAGCCAGGAAATAACCAAAGGTAATGAAAACTTGTACAAACAGTTTATTTTATAAAAAAAGATAAAATGGAACAGTACAAGAGCACAAACCACAATATTAAACAAGCTAGAGGCATGAAGTTTCTTGATTAAACAAAATGTTTAAAATTAAGAGATTTAATAAAATGAGCATCAGAAAAGTACATAAGGGGTGTGGAATTACCTCAGAATTGCAAAAAGGGCATGTTTAGAATACAATGAGCATGTCTAAAGCAAAATGGGCATTTTTAGATTAAAATGAGCACAAGAAAAGTATAATGGGCACGGAAAGAGATTAAACGAGCAAAACAAATATAAGGGCAAAAAGGGCACATTAAGCATAAATGAAGCAAGGCAACTGCATGTTTTGGCAAAGTGCTGTGTTTTGGCATAACTACTACTTTGTATTGTATTCAGGCCATACCTAGAGTTATTCAAAGTATCTCAAAGTGCGTAAAAGTGCTTTCAGTGCATGCATATTACTGTGTATGTATTCTGGACAGTTTATTTCTGTGCAAAGTGCAATTATTTCATGAAGTAGAGTCAAAGTCCAGCTATTTCGAAAATTTTCTTGTGCTGGGTGTGTCTATTCACAAACTGCTGTCATTACAGAGTATTTCTTGCACTGTAAAGAATTATCTAGCAAAGTACCGCCATTTTGGAGAAGTTGCCGTGTGCCATGTACTGTTTATTCACAAAGTGCAGTTACTTCAAAATGTTTCTTACTCAAAGCTTATTCTGCCCAGTCCATTTATACTGTGCAGTTATTTGAAATGTTTCTTAAAATGACGATAAATTACTTTTGCAGTACAGTAATTTCAGGAGTATTACAGGGCCCAAGAGACTTATTTTGCAAAGTTCAGTTATTCAGAGGCTTGTTGTGCTATTGGGCATAGTTACAAATACTAGTATAAAATTCTGGTATATGTACTGTATATGCATGTGTGTTCATGCATATTTGCAAAATCTTTCACTGGTATGTGTTAATACGTCAAATGGATTTTGAAAGCCCTCACCACTTGTGTTTGATCAGAATATTGCAGAGAATTGGAGAACATTTGAGCAAGAGTGTGATATTTTTATACAGGCAGCTTACTCTGACAAAGATGCATGCACCAGTGCATTCATTTTCCTAGATCTAGCTGGGTTACAGGCCATTGAAAGAGCGTTCATTTGTTCATAGGTTCATAGGTTCATACTAGGCTATCTGCCCTAGGGCATTTATAAGCCTAGCCAGAGTGTGTATGACTTTCGCCACCCATTTTAAATTAATTTTGCTATGCCCTTTTTCGAGGTTAGTATACTGCACTTCTGTCTAACAGTGACACAGAAGTGATACCCGGGGTAAACCTACGATCTCCCATCCACTCATCAAGATTCCTCTTGAAGAGAGTCAATGAGGGACTCTGCCTAACCTGGACTGGGATTTTATTCCAGAGTGAAGGGAGCCTCTGGGTTATGAATCTGTCCCTCCAGCATGTCCTATTTATTTCAGTGCTGAGGTTTAAGTCCCTCGAGCGTGGCTCGATGGGATTTGGATTTTCGGAGGTGCAGCATGTCCATTAATTCCGGGTTGGACATGGCTTTATAAGTCAGGCACAGATCGCCTCTGAGCAGGCGGTATGCCACTGAGTAGAGCTGGAGTTTCTTTAACCGGGCAGCATACGGCATCTGTTTGAGCCCCTTGATCCTCTTGGTGAGGTACTTTTGGGGTCTTTCCAGTTGCTGCAGGTGTCTGGTAAGGTACATCCCAAAAGGGGCATTGTACTCAATTATGGGCCTGATGAGGGATGAGTAAAGAGGCACAATGACCTCCCCTGATCTAGATGTGAATCCCTTCATGATTAGGTGGGCTATATTGTGTATGCACCAGCAGTATAATGGGGAGAAAGCAAACACCTCCATATTGTTGTACAGGCTGAATCAAGAGAAGACCCTGAGTGTTTGAAATGCAAATTCAGAGAAATGTGTAACCCCCAGACAAATATTCCATTACAGAGGCATTTGTTTTACCCAAGAGATCAGAAACTAGGGGAGCATTTTGTAGCTTATATTACTGACCTGAGGAACAAAGCTAAAATGTGTCAGTTTGGTGACTTAAAAGATGAGATGATAAAGGTCAGGCTTGTGTGTGGTATTAATAGTATTGCTGTGAGAAAGATTTTGCTTTGTGGCAGTGACTTAATGCTAAGCCCAAATAATAATTCCAGTTATTATAGAAATGACTTACATTACACATCCTGTGACTAAGATTCATTATGTTATGGACAGGTTTGTAAACTGCAGCACGTTAGAAATTGCATGGCCTCAATTTAGAAAAATCTCTTATGTAGACATGTAAGGGCAAAATAATTCAGTCACTGTAGTATAATGCAGCCTAACAGTTATTCAACAAGCAGTAGGAGCAACACTGCAAGATGAGTTTTGAATAAGTAATTAATTCATTGGTAAGAATAGAGCAAGTCATGTAATGATCTGGACAGTGCCACCAAAAGTCATATGACTACAGGGCCCAGCAGCATGCACATAGAATGCGTATAGTGATGTGAATTCACACATAAAATGGTAAGTCCCTACAGGTGCAGCTATAAGCCCAGATAAGAGCTGAATAGCAAAGTCCCCAATATGTTTATGTCATAAATGGGAAGGAAGTGGATATACAAGACAAAAGAAAAGTGGAAAGAAAAAGCAAAGCAATACATAAAATGGATGGGTGCTCATTTTATTATATTTTCAAGAAGGATAGAACATAGGAAAGAAGGTACAGGGACAGCAGCAGCGAGGGCATGCAAAAAAACAAAAACAAAAAAAAAAAAAAACAAAGAATAACAACCTCCTTTCTGGGTCCAACCACTATTGACCTACTGTTCAGGACTAGGCAGCTGTGTGACTCTGCTAGTCACATGAGTGTGTGCTTAAGGCTGCTAATGTAGGTGTCCAGACACTCCAGGGTTCCCAGCTCATGTAAGTGATCCAGCAGGACATCCTTACTGACACCCACTGATGGTGAGCCTACACCCCCTTCCAAAGAAATAGCACCAGAGGGCTTGAAGGAGCCCTTCAGGTCACTACCAGCTGGATGTCCTTTGTCACCCTCCAGAGATGCAGGTCTGGAAACCATTGACATCAGGCAGGTAATGTCAAGACCGCTGTCCTTTGAGGTTGCCGCTGTTATACCATATCCACTACCACAGCTGACACTGAACAAATATGAACAGAAGTTGAATGAAGCAAACAAAATAGGACAAAAATATGAAGAAGAGAATTATAAAGAGAAAATCAAAAGCAAAAGCAGTCATCAGTAATGTGTGCTACACTAGTTGGCCCTACAGGTCCTGGAGAAGTAAAATGTAATTAAGTATGCAATGGTAAACCAAATACAATAAAGAAAGCTGGCACAAATCTATTATAGAAGTACGTTTACTAAAAGGGGCAAAATTTCATGCAAATTGACCAGTCCCTCCCATGTGTATGACAATGACACAGTCCTTTAGTCACAAACAGTGTGACTACAAGGGGCTGCAAAGCTGGGATGAAACAGCTCCATGAACATATACTGCCTGTCTTGAAGAATTTGGCACCATGTGGTAGGCACACCCACCAAATGTTGACCTTCATTGCAATGGGGAGACTACACCAAGTATATCTTGCCTCAGAATTCAAAAGCAGTGCGAAAGGGACACATAACCTAGTGGTAATACTGTATTCTAACATATGACAGCCACCACAACACGTCACCCAACAGCCTGTCAGTAGCATGTCTATGGTATTTCATGTGAAACATATGCATAAGTGGATGAATGGTCAGTTTAAGAATAAAACATGGCAAACTAATGACAGCATTGCTTATTAATAGCAGGATGGATTGACAAGACATATACTGAACAGTGCCAAACAAACCAGTCCAAAGCTGATGATGTTACACAAGTCAGAGGTGATATATACAGTGACATGCTGTCTGCATCACCATGGCACTGCTGGGAGTTCTCAGTGTGAAAAGGAGCTGTACAACAGCTCCATTGGCAATTACAAGGTATATGACACATAACAGAAAGCAAAGAAAAGTTGAAAGCAGTGGTGAGCATAATTATCAACACTGCAAACATGGACAATGAAGTAGGTGACTATGGGATATGCAGCCATAACATCAAGTCCATATATGCACCCTGACACCTGGAGAGGTGGTATATCTGCCTGTTTTCCTTGATCTTACCAGATGCCTAAACACAGAAAATATAGAAAATATATGTCCAATAACTAAATATAGTTGTACAAGGATGTCTACCTATTTATATGCAATGTCCATGAAAACCAATTACTACATATAGATGTAGAAAATGTCTCCCTATGTATAAGCAACTACCAGAGATCCCAATCAGGTATCAACATAGAAGGATCTAACACAAGATGTGTGTGTGTGTGTGTGTGTGTGTGTGTGTGTGTGTGTGTGTGTGTGTGTGTGTGTGTGTGTGTGTATGTGAGTGTGTGTGTGTGTGTGTGTGTGTGTGTGTGTGTGTGTGTGTGTGTGTGTGTGTGTGTGTGTGTGTGAAGATTATGAAATTTAATTGATCACTTCACCCAACCCAGGTTTAGCAAGTCAGCATGTCATTTTCTGTGTGCTTGGCCTTTTCTAGGGTGTGCTGATTTTGGCAAGAAAAAAAGTAATTAAAACATGAGGAAAATATATCCCTACAAATTTTATGAATAAAAAGCTCAATTATTCATTAAAATAAATTGATTTATCTTGTGGTAAGAAAGCTTTTTCCAGGATGACTAGCTCATGGTTCAGAATAAATATGTGGAAATATGTTCAAATGAAAACAAGGCTTGAAGGCTTTACTAGAAAGGCTGACCCAGATTCCGCTGCAGTTTGCTGTGATGGAAAGGTTAGTTTGCTTTTTTTTTTGTTGTGTTTTGTATTACTTTATTGCCTTTTTCTATTTTGTATACTGTGATTTGTTTTCTTTACACTGTGTTTTATTTGTATTCTGCTTTTAACTGCATACTAAAACTTGAAAAGAGACCACAGCTCTGTCTCTCGGGAGTCAGACAGAAATTAGAAAAGGTCAATTAAGTAGTCACACATAACTTACAACAAGTCAGCTAAGGTTAATCATCTGTGAACTGAGGGGGTGGAGCTAGGAACTAAACCTTCTATTTAAAGGGTAAAATAAAACATTTCAGAGCTTTACTGCAAAGGCTCACCCAGATTCTGCTACAGTTTGCTGTGAGGGACAGGTTAGTTTGCTTTCTTTTGCTGTATTTTGTATTACTTTATTGCCTTTTCTATTTTGTATACTGTGATTTGTTTTCTTTACACTGTGTTTTACTTGTATTCTGCTTTTAACTGCATACTAAAACTTGAAAAGAGACCACAGCTCTGTCTCTTGGGAGTCAGACAGAAATTAGAAAAGGTCAATTAAGTAGTCACACATAACTTACAACAAGTCAGCTAAGGTTAATCATCTGTGAACTGAGGGGGTGGAGCTAGGAACTAAACCTTCTATTTAAAGGGTAAAATAAAACATTTCAGAGCTTTACTGCAAAGGCTCACCCAGATTCTGCTACAGTTTGCTGTGAGGGACAGGTTAGTTTGCTTTCTTTTGTTGTATTTTGTATTACTTTATTGCCTTTTTCTATTTTGTATACTGTGATTTGTTTTCTTTACACTGTGTTTTACTTGTATTCTGCTTTTAACTGCATACTAAAATTTGAAAAGTGACCACAGCTCTGTCTCTTGTGAGTCAGACAGAAATTATTCCCACCCTCCCACTCGATTACTGTTGTGTTCTTAAACACCACTGTCTTTCTAGTTGCCTGCCCCTTATGTTCATTTGACCACATATCTCATTTCCTCTCTGCTTTTACTGGTTGTTGTGAGTAAGCACAAAATTATCATTTTGTGAAATCACTCCCCTTTAACTATTTAAATTTATTGACCATCCTACTGTATTCCATAGTACCAGAATACAAAAGTGACCACTCCCTTTCGATCTATCTTGCTGTTTTAAAAATAGTGACTCTCCACTAAAACTTAACTTTTAGAAGGGTAAAACTTAAGTTACCTACTTTCACATCTAACTCCTCTAGTGCACACTGGAGTGTTTAGGATAAACCATTTTTTTCATCTTACCTCTAAATATCTCTTGCAAGACCACCAGTTATAGTAGAGCCCACATTCTGCCTTTCAGTAGTCATCTTGGGATCAGTGCTTCAGTTTTTTCCTGGTGAAAGAAGGAGTGCAGTTACATTATTTCCTTGAGACTGCTGATCACCAGAAAGCTTAATAACTGCTTTATAGGTGATAGCTTAGAATCTGTGCTTATATTCTGATCCTGGTGAGAGTAGGAGCAGAGTGCATTGATTCCTGACTCTTTCTGGATGGAGAGTGAGTGTCTGTGCTTAACATACCTGATTGGTCTGGTTGCTATTCAAGGCATCTACCAGAAAAAGGCTAGAAGCCTGCAGACCCTTGCATCATCTGGGACAAGACTGTGGATCACTAAACAGGCTGTGGCTTGCTTCTCTTCTTGAGATTGGTGCTAAAACTAGCTAGTTTTAGCTAGAACTATCCAGTTTTTTTTAGTTTCAGCACTCAAAACTGTTTCCTTGTGCTCAGCACTTGCTCAGAACTTGTTGTAAGCACTAAATAAACTGGCATCTTGGGGCAATGTAGTAATTGCCTCATGTACACTGACAACTCTCTCCTCCTACCAACCAACACTAAAACATGAGAGAGATGCACTTATATAGCCAAACTGGAAGCCAAGCTTTCTCCAGCCAAGACTGGACTAGACAGTCAAGAGGAGAAGTTCAACACCTCCACCACACCACACTCAACACATAGTCTTTTAAAACCCACACTACCAAAATCCACACATAGATGCACAAAGCACACCCCACATTCATGGAGGCGCTCAATAAAAATCTGTCCAAGCAACAGAGACCTCTCAAGCTGAAACGCAGAAAACCACCACCCCCCAACACTACCAAAATGACACATAGCCCACAAAATCAGTGTGCCAATCAAACTCAGCTTATAAGGCAAAACAACGTACCCAATACACTAGTCATAGGTGACTCTATAGTCAGGCACACTGATGTCCCACTCACCAGGCTAAACAAGAAGAAAGTTACTGTCAGCTGCCTGTTGGGTGCCAGGATCTGCCACATAATGCATGCACTCAGGTCACTCCACAACAAGAACAAATACGACTCTGTCATTGTCCATGTTGGTGTGAATGACCTGAGACGTACCTCCCTGAACTACATGAAAAGAAACATGGAGGAGCTCTTGTATCTTGTAGCCCAGGCAGGTATGACCCTAACCTTGAGTAGCATTCTGCCATCACCAAGAATAATACCACAGTACAAGGACAAAATGATTGACTTCAACAACTGGCTAAGCTTCTGGTGTCATTCTAAGGGGATTCAGTATCTGTCTGCCTGGGAATGACATGGTCGACAGACCATGATGCTTTGACAGAGATGGCCTACACCTGTCACCCCTGGGATTCCAGATACTGGCTAATGCTCTTGCCATCCCTATAGTGCCTTTTTAGGCAAGGTTCAAATGCTAAATTCATCACCATAACAGGTACAAGCAAGCAAACTCTGAGGGTAAAGCTACTCAATGCTAGAAGTCTAAACCTCAAAATGCACTCACTCAAGGCATTCCTTAAAATGGAGAACATCAATATCTGTGCAGTGACAGAGACCTGGTTCAAGGCTCCAGAAACCACCCCTACATTACCAGGCTATAATTCATACCACACTTTTTGGCCACCAAACCTGGGCTGAAACACTAAAGATGGAGGCATGTCCATACTCATTAAGGATTGCCACACCTCCAGGCTAGTTGCTTAACATAATCGATCTGAAAGTATCCAAGTGCTACTAACACTGGGCAAGACTGCAATACAGGTTCTAGCTTGTTACAGATCCCCCACCATGCCCCAGGATTCCCACTCTTCATTTCTTAAGATACTGGAAAATATTAAGGTACAACCCAATACCTTAGTTAAGGGCAATTTTAACTATCCCACCATTAAATGGGAAACTACTCATGTATTAACTCCTTTGCTCAACGTTTTCTGGAATTCATAAGTTCCAACGCCTTGGATCAGCTGGTCCACACCCCCACCGGGGCCTGCAACATCCTGGACTTGGTCATTACCAATATGGGTAACTGGTGTTCCACGCCAGAGGTCAACTCTTCGCTGGTCAGATCCGACCACAAGCTAATCACCCTAGACATCCATATCCCACCCCGCCCCCCATTAAGGAAACCACCATCAAAAACTACTCTAAAGCCAACTTCATGCTTCTTAAGACAGAAGTGGCAAACTTCATGACACCCATGCAGATGGAAAATAGAGGTACGACTGCTGAATCTTTCACAAATGCACTGTATAAGCACATATATGAGTGCATAGATCATGCCATCCTCAACAGAACCAAGGCACTATCCTCCAAAAAAAGGAAGCCAATCTGGTAGTCCCCTGTCATAAACAAACTCTACAACAGAAGGAAGAAGCTGTTGCAAAAAAGAGTAAAATCCAAAGATCAACAAGAAGCTGTGATCCCTCATAAAATCATCCAAAGCCAGTTATGAAAATAAAATCACCACTGATTCCAAAGACAACCACAAAGCATTCTACAGCTATGTCAAGAATCTCAATGGCAGCACTCAGATCTGCTCTGAGCTACAGCACAATGGCACTAAATATACAAAACTAATCGATACTGCCAACATCCTGGCAGATAGGTTCAGTGCTAACTTTACCCCCCTCTCACCCTCCAAAGGGTCCATCTTAATACCAGAAGAATGCAAAGCCCCTGTAATCATGGATGAACAAGTAAAGGCTGCACTCTTCAAAGCCAAGAACAGAGCATCCATTGGACCAGACAACATCCCAGGCTGCGTACTGCATGAACTACAAAACAAACTGGCACCCCAGCTAAGTACCATGTTCAATCATAGTCTCACCTCAGGATATGTGCCTACTGAATGGCGCATAGTGACAGTTATCCCACTCCACAAAGGATGTGCCACCATGGACCCTGGAAATTTCTGCCCCATTATTCTGATAAGCCTGGTGTGCAAGGCCATGGAACGTATCAGTCTGGAGCTTATAAACAAAGACATAGGTAACCTCCAAACCCTGGACCCCACTCAGTTTGGGTTTGTAAAAGGTAGATCATGTCTACTAAACCTGACTGATGCCTTTGAAGCAGTCACTAGAGCCATAGACGAAGGCAAGATAGTGCACACAGCCTACCTTGACTTCACCAAGGTTTTCAATACCATCCACCACTCTGGAATTGTAGATACACTCACTAAACTAGACATAAATCCATATGTCACAAGATGGGTGGCCAACTGGCTCACTGACAGAACCCACACAGTAAAAGTAGCTGACTCCAAGTCTGACTTCAGACCAGTGGTGAGTGGAGTACCACAGGATTTGGTCCTGGGCCTCTCCTGTTCAGCATCTACTTCTCTGAAGTGCAGGCCAACACAGAAGGTCTTTGGCTAACAAAGTTCACAGATGAATGGAAACTGGGAGTCATAATAGAATCACCTAATGATGTAGGCATTCTACAAAAGGGCCTCACAGAGATAGATGCTTGGTGTCAATGTCATGGCCTCAAGCTCAATGCCAAGAAGTGCATTATCATCCCCTTTGGGAAAAACTTGGTACCCATGAACTACCACATAGGCAGTAGCTCACTAAACACTGAAAGTGTGATAAGAGGCCTCGGGACACAGGTGGACAGTAGTCTCTCCTTTGATAACCACATCGCCACAGTAGTCAAGAAAACCTTCTATATGGCACACCTCATCACAAAAGGGTTCTCCTCTAGAAAAAAGGAGATCATTGTTTCTCTCTACTCATCCCTTATCAGACCCATTATAGAGTACAATGCCCCATTTGGCATGTATCTCACAAGACACATACAACAACTGGAAAGGCCACAGAAATACCTCATTAAGAGGATTACCATCCTCAAACTAAAAGCTATCCCAAACAGAACCAAGGAGCTATCCTCCAAGAAAAGTAAGCTAATTTGGTGGTCCCCTGCCATAAACAAACTGTACAACAGAAGGAAGAAACTGTTGCAAAAGAGAGTAAAATCCCATGAGTGGAGTAGCTCCCTGGTCAGCCTCAGTAAGAAGCTGAGATCCCTTATAAGATCCTCCAAAGCTAGATATGAAAACAAACTCACCACTAATTCTAAGGACAACCACAAAGCATTCTATAGCTAGTTCAAGAATTTCGATGGAAACACCCAGATCTGCTCTGAGTTACAGCACAATAGCATGACAATTACAGAACCAACTGATATTGCCAACATCCTGGCAGATAGGGTCAGTGCTAACTTTACCCCCCCCCACCCCCTAAAGGGCCCATATCTATACAGGAAGAATGCAGAGTCCCTGTAATCAAAACTAAGCAGGTAAAAGCTGCACTCTCTAAAGCCAAAAACACAGCATCCATGGGACCGGACAACATCCCAGGCTGCATTTTACATGAACTTCAGAACGAACTGGCTCCCCACTTAAGCACCATGTTCAATAATAGCCTCACATCAGGCTTTGTGCCCACTGAATGGCACACAGCAACAGTTATCCCGCTCCACAAAGGGGGAGCCACCACTCATCCCGGGAACTATCGACCTATTAGCCTGATGAGCCTGGTCTGCAAGGCCATGGAACGTATCATCATGGAACTCATAAACAAAGATATTGGTAACCTTCAAACTCTGGATCCCACCCAGTTCAGATTTGTGAAAGACAGATCATGCCTCCTGAACCTGATTGACTTCTTTGAGGCAGTCACCAAAGCCATAGATGAGGGTAAGGTGGTTCACTTCACACAGCCTATCTTGACCTCGCCAAGGCTTTCGACACCATCCCCCATTCTGGAATTATAGCTAAACTCACTAAACTAGGTATAAATCCCTATGTCATAAGATGGGTTGCCAACTGGCTCACTGACAGAACCCACACTGTAAAAGTTGCAGACAACAAATCTGATCTCAAAGCAGTGACAAGTGGAGTACCACAGCGTTCCATCCTGAGACCTCTCCTGTTTGGTAGCTACTTCTCTGAAGTACAGGCTAACACAGAAGGCCTTTGGCTAACGAAGTTCGCAGATGACTGCAAACTAGGAGCCATAGTCAAGTCCCCAAATGATGTGGACATCCTACAGAAGGGCCTCGCTGAGACAAGTGCCTGGTGTCAGAGCCATGGCCTCAAGCTCAGTGCCAAAAAGTGCAGTGTCATCCCCCTTGGTAAAAACTCTGTACCCATGAACTACCACATAGGCAGCAATCTACTTAACACCGAATGTGTGATAAAAGACCTTGGGACTCAGGTGAACAGTAGTCTCTCCTTTGATAGTCACATCGCCACAGTAGTCAGGAAGTCCTTTTATGTGGCACACCTCATCATAAAAGGGTTCTCATCCAGGAAAAAAGAGGTCATTGTTCCCCCCTACTCGACACTCATTAGACCCATTATAGAGTACAGTGCCCCCTTTTGGAATGTACCTCACAAGACATCTGCAGCAGTTGGAAAGGCCACAGAAGTACCTCACAAAGAGGATTACTGGCCTCAAACAAATGCCCTACATTGATCACCTCAAAAAACTCCAGCTTTACTCTGTAGCATATCGCCTACTCTGAGGTGATCTCTGCCTAACATATAAAGCTATGTCAAACTCAAAGCTGTTGGACATGCTATACCTAAAGAAATCCCAATCCCTCTGAGGTACATGCTCTAGGGACCTAAACCTTGTCAACACAATAAACAGGACATGCTGGAGGGATATATTCCTGTCTCAGAGACTTCCCATACTCTGGAACAGGCTACCCATCTATGTCAAGCAAAGTTCTTCATTAGCACTCCAAGAAAAATCTTGATGAGTGGATGGAAAATAGGAAATACACCCCAGGGATCACTTCTGTGTCTCTGCTCGACAGTGGCACAGGAAAATAGCTTTCTTGGGTGGCGTAAGCCAGGGAACCTTGTTGACTGGGCTTACGTAGGCCCTTGGGCTGCTAGCCTAGTACCTACCTATGAAACTATGAACCTATGAACAGATGCCATATGCAGACTGTCTTAAAAAACTCCAGCTCTACTTCTTCGCATATTGCCTACTCAGAGGTGATCCCTGCCTAATATACAAAGGTATGTCAAACCCAGAGCTGTTGGACATGCTACACTTAAAGAAATCCCAGTCTCCAATCCACATGGTCCAAGGACCTAAACCTTGTCACCACAATAAACAGAACATGCTGGAGGGATAGATTCCTGTCCCAGAGACTTCCCATTCTCTGGAACAAACTACCCATTCATGTCAAGCAAAGCTCCTCATTGGCCCTCATTAAGAAAAGCCTTGATGACTGGATGGAAAATAGAAAATTCACCCCAGGGAATCACTTCTGTGGCACTGCTTGACAGGGGACAGGAAAATAATTTTCTTGGGTGGCGAAAGCCAGAGAACCTTTTTGGCTAGGCTTATATAGGCCACAGGGCCAATAGCCTAGTACCTACATATGAACCTATGAACCTAAGCATGGATAATAATAATTAGATGCCTTTTAACATAGGGGATTATCAGTGGGTCATTGATCATAGCCTGCTTATTATGTGTTTGAGACATTGTGCCAAGGAACTGACCTTGAGCGTGAACATCAGAGATAAATCTTGGCATCCATGTTGAGAACACATAGGTTCATAGGTAGGTACTAGGCTATTGGCCCTCGGGCCTATATAAGCCTAGCCAAATGGTACCCTGGCTTTTGCCACCCAAGAAAATTATTTTCCTGTGCCCCTGTCAAGCAGAACCACAGAAGTGATCCCCGGGGTGAATTTCTTATCTCCCATCCAATCATCAAGATTTTTCTTGAAGAGTGCTAATGAAGAGCTTTGTTTGATATAGATAGGTAGTTTGTTCCAGAGTATGGGAAGTCTCTGAGACAGGAATCTATCCCTCCAGCATGTTTTGTTTATTGTGGTGACAAGGTTTAGGTCCCTAGAGCGTGTAGCTCAGAGGGATTTGGATTTTTTTATGTGGAGCATGTCCAACAGCTCTGGGTTTGACATGGCTTTGTATGTTAGGCAGAGATTGCCTCTGAGTAGGCGATATGTGACAGAGTAAAGCTGGAGTTTTTTTGAGACAGTCTGAGTAGGGCATCTGTTTGAGGCCGGTAATCCTCTTTGTGAGGTATTTCTGTGGCCTTTCCAGTTGTTGTAGATGTCTTGTGAGGTACATACCAAAAGGGGCATTGTACTCTATAATGGGTCTAATGACTGATGTGTAGAGGGAAACAATTACCTCTTTTTTCCTGGATGAGAAACCTTTTGCGATGAGGTGTGCCACGTAGAAGGATTTCCTGACTACTGTGGCAATGTGATTATCAAAGGAGAGACTACTGTCCACCTGTGTCCCAAGGTCTCTTATCACACTTTTGGTGTTAAATAGACTACCGCCTATGTGGTAGTTCATGGGTACAGAGTTTTTACCAAAAGGGATGACAATGCACTTTTTGGCATTGAGCTTGAGGCCATGGCTTTGACACCAGGCATCTGTCTCAGTGAGGCCCTTTTGTAGGATGTCCACATCGTTAGATTTGATTATGGCTCTTTGCAGTCATCTGTGAACTTTGTTAGCCAAAGACCTTCTGTGTTAGCCTGTACTTCACAGAAGTAGATACCAAACAGGAGAGGACCTAGGACTGAACCCTGTGGTACTCCACTTGTCACTTGTCTGGAGCTGGATTTGGAGTCAGTTACTTTTACAGTGTGGGTTCTGTCAGTAAGCCAGTTGGCAACCCATCAAGTGACGTAAGGATTAATGCCCAACTTAGTAGGTTTGTCTATAATTCCAGAGTGGGGGATGGTATCGAAGGCCTTGGTGAGGTCCAGATAGGCTGTGTGGACCACATTACCATTGTCCACGGCTCTGGAGACTGATTAGAAGAAGTCAATCAGGTTCATGAGACAAGATCGGCCCTTCTCGAACCCAAACTGCGTGGGGTCCAGTGTTTGAAGGTTGCCAATGTCTTTGTTTATAAATTCCATGATAATACATTCCAGGGCCTTGCAAATCAGGCTCGTCAGACTGATGGGGCCATAGTTCCCAAGATTCAAGGTGGATCCCCCTTTGTGGAGTGGGATAACTGTAGCTGTGCACCACTCAGTGGGCATGAAGTCTAAGGTGAGGCTATGATTAAACATGACACTTGGGTGAGGTGCCAGTTCATTTTGTAGTTCATGTAGTACACAGCCTGGGATGTTGTCTGGTCCCATGGATGCTGTATTCTTAGCTTTGGAGAGTGCTTTTTTACCTGTGTAGCCATTATTACTGGAATTTGGTAATCTTTTGGTATTGAGATGGGCCCTTTAGGGGGTGAGAGGGGGGGTGACGCTTGCACTGAATCGATTTGCCAGGATATTGGCAATATCCTTGGGATCAGTATATTTAATGGCATTCTGTTGTAGCTCAAAGCAGATCTGAGCCTTGCCATTTAGATTCTTGACATAGCTATAGAATGCCTTGTGTTTGTCTTTTGGAATCTTTGGCAATTTTAATTTCATAACTAGCTTTGGAGGATTTTATGAGGGATCTCAGCTTCTTACTGAGGCTGGTAAGGGAGTTTTTTGCATCCTGGGATTTTCCTCTTTTCTGCAACAGTTTCTTCCTTTTGTTGTAAAGTTTGTTTATGGCAAGAGACCACCAGAGTGGCTTCTTTTTTGTGGAGAGGAGTGTCTTGGTTCTATTGGGGATGACACGATTCATGCATGAGTGGATGTGCTCATACAGTGCCTTAGTGTAGTATTCAGCAGTCAAACTTTCCATTCCTGTCTGCATGGGTGTCATGAAGTTTGTCACTTCTGACTTGAGTAGCATGAAGTTGGCTTTGGAGAAGTTTTTACGGAGGTTTCCTTCCTGGGGGGTGGGGGTGGGATGTGGATGTCAATGGTGATTAGCTTATGATCAAACCTGACCAGTGAGGGGGTGACCATAGGTCTGGAGCATCAATTTCCCATATTGGTAATGACCAGGTCTAGGATATTAGAGCCCCTGGTGGGACTACGGATTAGTTGATCCAGGGCATTTGAATTTATGAATTTCAAGAACCGTTGGGCAAGGTGTTGGTACACAAGTAGTTTTCCCAGTTAATGGCAGGGTAGTTGAAATCACCCAGTATTAGGGTGTTTGGTTGCATCCTAATATTTTCCAGTATGTTTAGAAAGGTGTAGGAAGAATCTTGGGGTATGGTGGGGGATCCCTAGCAAGCTACAGTTTGGATTGCAGTCTTACCTAGTGTTAGTTGCACCTGGAGAATTTCAGACGCATTGTGTTGGGCAACTATCCTGGTGTTGTGAATATCCTTGGTGAATATGGACACTCCTCCACCTTTAGTGTTTCGGTCTTGGGTTGGTGGCCGAAAAGTGTGGTAAGAGTTGTAGCCTGGTATTGCAGGGGTACTCTCTGGAGCCTTGAACCAGGTCTCCATTACTGCACAGATATTGATTTTCTCCATATTTAGGAGTGCCTTGAGAGAGTGCATTTTGAGGTTTAGACTTCTAGCATTGAGTAGCATTACCTTCAGATTGTGCATGCTTGTACCTGTTACGGTGGTGGTTTTGTCCTTTGAACTTTGCCTAAAAAAGGCACTATAGGGGTGGCAACAGACTTAGCCAATAACCTGAATCCCAGGTGCAACAGGTGCAGACCATCTCTGACAAAGCATCGTGGTCTGTCGATCATGTCATCCCAGGCAGACAGATACTGGATCCCCTTTGAATGACACCAGAAGCTTAGCTGATTGTTAAAGTCTATCATTTTGTCCTTATTCTGTGGTAGCATTCTGGGCAAAGGCAGGATGCTACTCAAGGCTAGGGTCATACCTGCCTGGGCCACATGATCCGAGAGCTCTTCCATGTCTCTTTTCATGTAGTCCAGGGAGGTATGTCTCAAGTCATTCATTCCAACATGGACAATGACAGAGTCATATTTATACTTGTTGTGGAGTGACTTGAGTGCATGCGTTTTGTGGTGGATCCTGGCACCCGACAGGCAGCTGACTGTAATTTTCTCCTTGTTCAGCCTGGTGAGTCATTTTTTTTACCACCACATTCCATGTCTTCCTTTTCTTCACCGTTTCTTCTTTTGTGGACTCTAATGTACAGTGACTCCATGTGAAATGTTACTTCTTCAGTCCGCAATGTTTCCACAAATTTTGAGGGAAAGCGCAATTTCTGCATTCCATTTAAGGACTGAGGGTTGAAAAATAGTGGGAAAAAGTGTTTAGTAGGAGTCTAGTTTGACAGAATAAGCATTAGTGCAGCACATCAAGAAAAACATAAACATACTACGTAAATACATATTATACTGCAGATAGCAAACAGGATTGTAGCCAAGCTGTTTGGAATGACAACATCTAGCAGAATATCACACCCTTCTAAGGCCATTATGTTACCCATGGGTTTGCATTGTGGGCAGTTTTACTGTGCTGTCCATTTCTGGACTGTTTTTTGCTGCTGGCATACAGGATGGGGAGAGATTTGTTTTCTGTCTTAAATGACTTGTCAGATGCTGAGTGCTCTTGAGACAATAGTCACTTTGTCCTCATGTTGCTAGTGTTCATTGTTGTATGCTAAACTAAAAGCCAAATGTATGCTGCCTCAAATTACTTGGCAGGCAGAAAAATAGATCACAATTGTCTGTGTGGAGCACACTTCACAAGACCAAATGAAAGAGCAGTGTTTTTTTGTATCTGTGTGGTCATTGTAAATGTAAATAGCAAAATAGTATGTACATTGAGAAATCTGAACATTGTTTTTGGTAATTGCAGTAAGTTTGTCAAGCAAATGGATAGTTGGGTGCTTGGGAGGGCCATCTTTCATTACT
Source organism: Protopterus annectens (assembly GCF_019279795.1). Lineage (NCBI taxonomy): Eukaryota > Metazoa > Chordata > Ceratodontiformes > Protopteridae > Protopterus > Protopterus annectens. Next base: position 306,122,725 of record NC_056730.1, read on the forward strand.
TTGTCTAGAGCGACATTTGACCATGTCCCACCTCTGGGTGAAGATGCAAGAGGAGGAGAAATGTTATAGTCTTCATCCTGCACCATGTGGGAGCCTTGTCAAACACCACCCCTTCAGAAGCCTTGGCTACTACAGAGCTCATATATCTGGAGTATATGTTAGAAGACTTGCATTGATGCAAATTGCAGAAACCACATGACATGCACTGAGTATCTGCATAGCAGCACAATGATGCAACCAAATGCTGCTATGGAGTCATGTGACAACAGATTTAACCATGTCTTGGGGGCGTGAAAGCTGGATATTTTTACTGGTGGGAATGGTTTCTCAACAACTTACTGATAAGGAATTGAAACCACAGGGAAGATCAACATAGTGTATAAGAGAAAATAGGTCATAATTGCAGGGAACAGTAACCCAACAGATGTATGACTGGATGTGTGAGGAGGACTATGTTACAAATGAAGAAGGATGTGCTGGAATACACGAACTGCAACAGTGGATCAGTTGTTGTACATAGTGCATATGGTGAGGAGAACACATTTGTTAATGGATACAGTACAATAAGGAATACATGGATCACATGCTGGCTGTGCTCTGTTGGCCACAAATTAACGTAGGCTGATGACAGGGTGCATATCACTAGACAGTCAATTCTCATGCTTCCCTACTAGATCATTATGAGGGAGTGGCCATGAGGTAAGACTGGGATATGGTAGGCGTGGCACTCTTTGCTACCACTGCTGCCATATGGGATCATGATTGGAACAGATGGTGCTGCATATATTTTGTGCCTGCTGCCATATGGGGTCATGATTGGTACAGATAGTACTGTACATATTTTGTGCCATCTGAATGAATGTTGTTGTATGTCAGCATTCACAGGTATATACATGACAACAAAGGAGATGACATGTGTTCAAATAATCTCTCAGTCAGAGACCGATCTGCTATTGAAGGCTCTCCATGTCCATAGATAGTAAATTCTGTGGACAGAATAGACTGAATGTGCCCTTCCAGAAGTTTGAGTGGTGTGAGAAATTTGTTGATGTTAATGCAGAATGTAGCAACAACAGATTACCCCAACAAGTCCATCACATACAATCATAGGATTATAGGAAGTTACTAGGCTAATGGCCCTAGGGCCCTTAAGAGGCTAGCCAAGTTCTACCCTTATTTCCATGATCAGCACCTATTGCTCCTGGCCAAGAGGGACACAAGTGGAACCCCCGGGATGAATTTAAGGTTACCCATCCAATTGTCCAGATTGCGTTTGAAGAGGGCCAATGAAGTGATGCAGTTTTCTGTTTAACATGAAGTGGGAGTCTGTTCCATATGGGTGGTAACCTCTGGGAGACAAAGCTATCCCTGCAGCAGGTTCTGTTAATGTCACATGCCAGGTTAAGGTCTTTAGCGTGAGTAACCCATGTACCATTTGACTTGCGGATAGGCAGCATTTCCATTAAAGCAGGGTCAGGGATTGCCTTATATGCAAGGCAGAGATTGCCTCTGAGTAGTCTGTATGAAACAGAATAAAGTGACAGCAATTTCACATGATCCACTTAGGACAGATGCTGACGACCTTGAATTTTCTTTGTGAGGAACCTTTGTGGTCTCTCCAGTTGCTGCAGGTGCTTGGAAAGGTACATACCAAAAGGGGCGTTGTACTCAGTTATTGGCCTGATGAGGGAAGAGTACAGGGAAGTTATAACTTTTTTTTTTTTTCTTGAGGCAATGCCCTTACTTATGAGATGAGCAATATAGAATGCCATTCTTACCACTGTGAAGACATGGTGATCAAACGTAAGGTTGCTGTCAACCTGTGTGCCCAGGTCTCTCACCACTGAGGGTATAGTTAGGGTCTTGCTATTGATGTGGTAGTTAGCAGGAATATTGCTCTTACCAAAAGGGATGATAATACATTTTTTTTGCATTGAGTTTAAGGTCATGACTTTAGCATCAATCATTTGCTTGTGTAAGAAACGCTTGTTGGATATTGATATCATTTGGAGACTCTATGATGGCTCCCAGTTTGCAGTCATCAGCAAACTTTGTCAGTCACAGACCTTTAGTTTTTGCTTGTACTGTGAAGAAATAGATTCCAAACAGCAGAGGTCACAGAACTGATCTCTGTGTAACACCACTGGTTACGGGTTTGCTGTTGCAGGTGGATTCCCCTATTTTGACTATATGTTTTTCTATCGGTGAGCCAGTTAGTGACCCATCTAATGATATAAGGGTTGATACCTAGCTGGGTGAGTTTGTCAATGATGCCTGAGTGGTGGATCATGTCAAAAGCCTTGGCTAACTCTAGGAAGATGGTATGCACAGATTTCCCCTCGTCCACGGCCTTGGTAACTATCTGAAAGAAGTCCACCAGGTTTAACAAGCATGAGCTCCCTTTGACAAATCCTAACTGAGTAAAGTCAAGTGTTTGGAGATTACATATATCTTTGTTGATAATGTCCATGACGATTTGCTCCATGACCTTGCAGATAAGGATAGTCAAGCTAATAGATCTATTGTTTCCAGGGTCAGTGGAAGTAACACCTTTGTACAAGGGAATACCGCTGGCTGTTTTCCATTCAGCTGGGATAAAGCCAGTGGTTAGACTATGACTGAAAAGAGTATCCATGGAGTTGCTAATTCTTGTTGAAGCCCATGTAGGATGCAGCCTGGGATGTTAGCAGGTCCCATAGATGCTGTGTTTTTAGCCTTATAGAGGGTGTTTGAGACCTGCTCTTTAGCAATACAAGGTAGATGACAGATGGTAGGTATGTCATGGGGTACATGTGATGGGGACAGGGGAGTGAAGTTTTCACAGAACTTGTTGGCCAGCAGGTTGGATATGAACACAGGCTCAGTATATGTGGTATCATTAAATACCAGTTCAGCACAGATCTGGGCCTTTCCTTTTAGGTTACAGATGTAATCGAAGAATGCCTTATGGTTGTCCTTAGTTGAAGAAGCTAATTTTGATTCATAGTCTGCTTTGGACGACTTTACAAAAAGTCTTATTTGCTTGTCTAAGATGAGGAGGGAGTGTTTCCAGTTTAGTGCTCACTCCCTCTTACTCTTAAGACAACAATTTCTTCCTCTTATTGTAAAGCCTGTTAATGGCGGTTGTCCATTAGGCAGGTTTGCTCTTCTTTGAGGAGCTTGTTTTGGCCTATTAGGTATGGCTGAGTCAATGCAGTTATATGTGTGTTTGTATAAAGCATTGTTGTAGAACTCAGCATCATTGCTAGTTCTATCTGAGGGGGAGGTGCAGTGAAGCTATTTATACCACCCTGTTAGAGGTTATAATCTGCTTTGGAGAAGTTTTTTAGTTTAGTTGCGCCAGAGGTTGGGCTTGGCGTGTGATAGCTAATTCGAATGAGACTGATTTGTGATGAGATCTCATTAGGAAAGACCTCACAGTGGGGGTATTACAGTGGTCCCCAGTATTGGTAACTGCCAGATCCAGGATGTTGGCACACCTTGAGGTGGTGTCGACCAGCTGGTCCAGGGCACTGGAGTTAAGAAAGTTGAGGAACCTTTGGGCAAGTGAGTTTGAGCATAAGTAATTAAGCCAGTCAATGGATGGGTAGTGATAGCTAATTCGAATAAGACTGATTTGTGGTGAGATCTCATTAGGGAAGACCTCACAGTGGGGGTGTTACAGTGGTCCCCAGTATTGGTAACTGCCAGATCCAGGATGTTGGCACACTTTGAGGTGGTGTCAACCAGCTGGTCCAGGGCACTGGAGTTAAGAAAGTTGAGGAACCTTTGGGCAAGTGAGTCTGAGCACAAATAATTTACCCAGTCAATGGATGGGTAGTTAAAGTCACCCGAAACCATTGTGTTGAGATGTATCTTGATAGAATCAAGTAGATCCAAATTGGAAGAATGGGTGCCCTGATTCACAGAGGGGGTCATGTAGCTGGCAATTACTTCAATAGGTGTCCTAACAACAGTTAATTGCACCTGAAGTATCTCCAGGGAATTATACTGTTTAACCAATCTGGAGATGTTTTTATCTTTAATGAATATTGCTACACCACCTCCTTTAGTTTTCACTCCTTCAGCTTATGGTCTGAACATGTGGAAGGAGGTGTAACCCAGTATGGCTGGGGTGCTCTCCACAGCCTTGAATCAGGTTTCCATGACTGCACAGATGTCTACTTCTTCCAAGGTGAGAACTGCTTCCAGTGAGTGCAATTTCATGTTAAGATGCTTAGAGTTTAGCAGCATAACCTTGAATTTTTACATCAGGAGTTTCTACACTGCATAAAAAAGGCACTATGGAGGTGGCAAGAACCTTAGCCAGTAGCCAATATCCCAGGGATGACTGATGAAGACCATCTCTGGCAAAGCATCGAGGTCTGTCAATCATGTCATCCCAGGCTGATAGATACTAGATCTCCTTAGAATGACACTAGACACTAAGCCAATTATTGAAGTCAATCATTTACTGTTTGTATTGAGGCATCATCCTAGGTGAAAGTCAAATGCTGCTTAAGGCTAGGGACATACCTGCCTGAGACACATAGTCAAAGAGCTCAGTCATGTCTCCCTTCATGTAGTCCAGAGATGTACATCTCAAGTCGTCCACACCAACATTGACTATGACAGACTCATAACAGTACCTGTTGTTGAGAGACTTGAGTGCATGTGTTATGTGACAGATCCTGGCACCTGACAGACAGCTGACCATGACCTTTTCCTTATTCAGCCTGGTCAGAGGGACATCTGTGTGTCTCACAATGGAATTACCTATGACTAATATGTTTGGTTTTGTGTTTTGACTTAAGGGCTTGATAGGTGAGACACTGGTGAGTGAGCTATTATGTGTATTGTGTTCTGCAGAGGAAGTATTACATGTAGCATGCTTGTGTTTGTGTTTGGGAGGTCTCTGGTGTTTAGTTATATTTCTGTTGAGGACTTCCACATATGTAGGTATGTATGATGTGGGTTTGGGTGGAGTAGGAGGTGAGGTATGCATGTTGACAACCCACTTGTTGTCATATGTACCGACTCATGTGTGTGAGAGAGCATTTATTCAAGGTTCTTAATATAGCTGCATATCTTACATGTTGAGTTTGTGTGGACTCTGAGTAGAAGGTTGTCGGTGAACATGAGGCAGTTGCTACACTGCCTAAAGATGCCTATGTCAACCAAGTTGGCTGGATAAACTGTAGGAAATTGTCCATCTATAGTGTTAGGTATATTTATATGGTCAGGAAAAGAGGTTCCACTTAGGAATGGCTAGTGGGTGAGAGGTGTGTTGGTACCTCTGAGTCTAGGTTTAGTGTTCCACCTGACAGTAGAGCAGGGTCATGAAAAACCTCTGGAGGGCCACAAGCAAAGTGCTAAGGAAAAATTTAGCAAGCAAAATGTTTATGTCTATAACTGCCAGTGGTAACCACTGCTGTGTGGCAGTGCACTATGGTGCACTACAAGCAAATAAGCACAAACACAAGGTTTAAATAAAACAAGAAATAACAAAAAATAACTCTTAACTCAAACTAACCAATAAAGATGCTCTCTCTGAGCTCTAGTGCAATTATCCTCAATTAGATGGGACGCAGACAGCACTCGCCTCCCGCAAGGGTGCAGAAGGGCCTTCACCAACAAAATGGCTTGAATTTGATGCGCATAAGTTACAAAACAGACCCAGAAACAGCAAACCTGGAACTGGGCTATGCTACAGCAGAACTAGTACAGCATACAGTAAAATGTGGCAAAAAACAGTTCAGAAAATTCAGACAGACAGTAGAATGCAAAATACAAATTAAAAGTGAAATATAAAAGCATAAAGAGTCATAGATTATTCTGCATGCCTGCAAATAGGTCCATACCATTGTACATGAGAGGATGGCCACATGTTGGGGTCCATTGTCACAGATGACCTGCACCAACAGGGAGGAGCTCTTAGTATCCCTGTATGGTGAAGAGTGAAAGAATGCTGATACTTGCTGGAGATCTGGATATGGGAGCTGAACTGGATTTGTTAAGGATGCAGCAGCCTGGTATTTCTTTATGCCAGTAACATATTGCTGTGGCTGTGGCATGCCTTTGTTAGAGCTCAGGAATGCCAGCACCACCATTCTCCTCTACGAGCACATATGGGATGCCAGCAGGAAAGAATACAACAAATGGTAAGCTTGTTTACACTCTGTGCGTACACCGTGATATGTACTGTTGTTACAGCACTGGAAGGTGGGACTGACACATCTTATCAGTATATATATATAGGGGTGTTTATCTGTCTGCTTTCACATGTACTAGGGTCATGGTGTCTTTCACTGTAAAACAGAGTATGCCTGATGTTGGTGCTGCATTGGAGAATGATGATGATGATGACCTAACACTATCACAGTCTGTGACCCAATGCCACTGCTAGCATTGTAAATAAGGAGGACACAATGCAGCTAGCATCCAATGACACAGCTTCATTGACTGTAGAACCTGCCCCACCTCTTCAGACCCCCACAGAAGGATGATCATATATGGTACCATTACACAGGGAGCACCATCATACATTGCCCTTGCAAGCAGCTGCAGTGGGCAGTGGTGCCACCACTGAGTAAGGGGACAGAAGATGTGAATATCGGACTGGTGACCATCAACACTATGGCTCTTAATTATTGCCCAATGCGGATGTCACAAATACCATTACACAATAGATGTGCAGAGCAGTCATACAGGCACAGATAGATGCCATCACAGATATGGCTGAGAAGAAAGGTGTGCTGCTTCATGACAATGTACATAATAATGTTCAGTGCAAATGACTGGCATTTTGGTCAGATACCAGGGTGCCTCCACTGCTTCTAAGTGTCATATTGACACTGTCCCTGTGGCCACCTCTGATCTACATCCACTAAGGGTACATGCCAGAGATCAGGTAGATAAAGGTCATGCACTACTACCTCCTCTAAGCCACCTATCAGAAGTGAGTCTCATAAGGTACTGCAAGGCCACCTGGACACACATAACCTATGTGACAGTCATCCACATAGCACAGCCAATCTGTCGCAGTATTACTGTTTCTCTTCATCCTTACCGATGTGTATAGGTGCCTCTGCATTCCATGGAGGGGATGCACCTGTTTCCAGGGATATTCACAGTCTGCATATTTTCCACTTGAGGTCACAAAATATCTGTCACAGTCTCATAAGCGTAGTTCAACTATATCTGCAGAAGATGTGTCCCCTGTAAATCACACTAAGCATACATTCACTACATTTGGACATCGACCATGTCAGGAAGCACTACTTCTTCTCTGCACAATATACCCAGCTCCTCAATCACAATCACGTAGCTATATTAATCAGTCCTTGCCACATCATTAACTCTACCTTATGCCGCTGTGTCCATTGTTGATCCCTGTAATTATGCCATTTCCCACCTGTGCATATGAACTGTGCCCTACCCTCACTGTTGCATACTTAATGCCTGATGCACACTATAGTCAGTCAATGCACTATATTGCATAGTCTGGGTATAGTATTTCATGCATCGGTTTTAATCTTTGTTAGACTACATTCTGGTCCACAGTTTGTCGGTGTCACTGTGTATTGCTAAAGAATCTCTTTTGCATGGCCTTACTCTGCAGCCAGTTACTCTGATGCCTACACAACTGACAACTCATTGGCCACTGGCTCTACTCTGTCTGGTTCTCAGGGTAATCTCCTAAACTAGCTGGCTGCAAGCTTCCATGCAGTGCAGAACTGCAGTACCATACATCTTAAAGTCTCTGGAGAACATTGCAGCATACAGCTTGTGGAATCTATGCAGCAAAAGTGAGCATTCAGTGATATGAACACACACACAATGAACAAGGTTGTAGGTCTGCAACAATTTATATACTTCAGAAGGCTGCACACACAGCTCATATTCTGAAATTGCTAAATTTGAAGTTTTAAGATGACTCCTTATCTAAAGAGCAGGAATGTACTTAATTCTGTTGCAAACATAATCATTTAGTGATTTTTACAGTTTAAATGCTATTTTATTGAGTTTTTCTGCACTTTTTTCTATTTGGTTAAAAAGTTATTTTTTCATTATACAGTCACCTGCCAATACTGCACTGTTAAATTGTTTCTGGTATCTGATTTGGTGCTTCTTCTGCTTTTCCTTACTTTTGCTGCTGTTTCAAGTTTTCCATCTAGTTTGTGTTTAAGTGTTAGCTTCTAAGAATCAATGGGGTGGTTCCATAGCACTGAATTAAACTGCTACTGTGTTCTGGAAGTAGACATTTTAGCTGAATTCCTAGTAAGTCATCTGTTGGTTCTTTTGTTACTTCTACTGGGAAATACACAGCCCTGAGCCCAGTCTTGTATTGTCTTAAATAATAGATTTCAGAGGGTTGTACACAAAGCTCATATTTTGCAATTACTAAAGTTGAAGTTTTGAGCTAATTCTTCATCTAAAGAACAGGAAAATACTTATTTTTGCTGCACTTATAGTTGCTTAAGGATTTGAACAGTTTAAGCTGCTTTATTCAGTTTTACTATACTTTTTATTGTTTGGTTAAAATAAAATGTTCTGCTGTGAGTATACAGTTACCTGACTGTAATTTCATTGGAAACAAGTTCCTGTATCTGATTTTGTGTTTTCCTCTTCTTTTCCTTTATTTTGCAGTTGTTTTTTAAGATTTCCAACTATTTTTTTTTGTCAAGCAGTAGCTTCTAAAAATCTATGTGGCAGCTCTTTAGCAGAGAATTAAATCTGGTACTATATTTTGGAATGAGGCATTTTTAAATTACAACCCAATATTCTATTGGTTCATTTGTTTTTGCTGGAATAAACAGTGCTGAATACCACTCCACTCAGCAGCATGCAATGCAGGGTCTTCCAACGTGAAATTGTTTACAAATATAGCCAGTCATTTTCAAACCCATTGGGATACAACAAAAGAACCCAGGTATTGTCTACTAATTAGAATAGTGCCAGGCACTAGTTTAGATAATCAGAAACTATTGTATTATCTTTATTATTTTTTCTTTCACACTACAAATATGTGCCATATGTTAATAAATCCATAACCATATCCCTGCAATATCAGACATATTATTTCTTTTGAACTACTAACTACTTAAACTTCCACTTAAAATCAAATAATGTTACATTCTTTTATTATGTTCTTGAACTAAAATGGAAGGTCATCCAGCTTGTTCAACCTCAGTTCCCAGACTCATAGTGTTTGGTTTACTCAGGCAGTTTAACAATTACCTGATTCACAGACAATGAATTATTGATTAGCCCGTCACTATGTTTTTGGTCTCCACTTTCACTCAGTTATTATCTTACTTCACAGTGCAGAGTCTGTGACCACTACATCCAGTTCTGACCCAGATACTGCAGGCTCCCTACCACAAGGCTAAAATCTCAAACATTGTTCATTGAGAACTTTGTCATTGTACAATAGCCTGTGGTCACTACATCCAGTCCTGACACTGATACTGCAGGAGCTCCTCCAAAAGGCACAACTCCTGAAAGTTTTTCACTGAGAACTTTGTCATTGTATAATGTAAGAAAGTTTAACATGAACAGCCTTCCTATATACTAACTTAAGAAATCAAATATGTGCCTGCTGTGCTGGAACGTGGCTGTAATTTTTATTGCAAAGGAGTAGTCCTTGCACTCTAAGGACCATTTACTAAGATGGCCACTATCTCTTCTTTTGAAAAATAGATTACACTGTATAATAAGCCAGTTGCTCAGTCTCCCTACCTTCCAGATTTCTATGTTAAGTAATGGAAAGAGAACCTGTTCTACTTTGTGCCTCCTTGTTAACTGCTTTTTACTGGGTGGGTGGGAAGCCCACTATGCTCAGCCTTACTGTACTTGGCTTCACTCCACTATCCTACTTCCAGTTGCCACCTATCCCCTCTTAGTCTACCATTATACTTCTCATATTCACGATTCACCTATGACACCCATTCTGTAACCCTCTCCAAACAATATTACTACTATCATACAAGCACTCCTGTTTGTATTTTCCTATTTCCTAACTTCAGTCTAACATGTAACATCATTCACATAGGTTCATAGGGTTCATAGGAGGTTACTAGGCTAGCAGCTTTAGAACCTTTATAAGCCTAGCCTTGTCAATCCCCGGTTTCCCCAATTCTCCTTGGTTAGATGTATGTACTTTACAGATCAGCACTTGATCTTAGATTAAATTACAATTTCAGTTAGTTTTCTAGTCAGGGTGTAAACTTGTTGAGGGCAGTAGTGGTTATTCAGGCTTACAGCACTTCATATACTGGGGCAAAGAAAGAATTGTTAAAGCCAAGAACCAAAATGCTAACTCTAAAACACAAACTGGGAAGCAGCACTGTAATCACGGCTGCACAGGTAAAAACCATACTCTCCAAAGCCAAGAACACAGCATCCATGGGACCTGTCAACATCCCAGGCTACGTTCTACAAGAACTACAGAATAAACTGGCACCCGACCTAAGTACCCTGTTCAATCTTAGCCTCACCTCAGGCTTTGTGCCCATTGAATGGCACACAGTGACGGTTATCCCACTCCACAAATGGGGAGCCACCATAGATCCTGGGAACTACCGCCCCATTATCCTGACAATCCTGGTCTGCAAGGCTATGGAATGTATCATTATGGAACTTATACACAATGACATTGGTAATCTCCAAACTCTGGACCCCACCCAGTTAGGGGTTGTAAAAGGCAGATCATGTCTCCTAAACCTGATAGACTTCTTTGAAGCGGTCAACAAAGCCGTAGATGAGGGTAAGGTGGTTCACACAGCCTATCTAGATCTCGTCAAGGCTTTCGACACCATCCTCCACTCTGGAATTATAGATAAACTCATAAACTAGGTATAAATCCCTATGTCACAAGATGGGTTGCGAACTGGCTCACTGACAGAACCCACACTGTGAAAGTAGCAGACTCCAAATCTGACGTCAGACCAGTGACAAGTGGAGTACCACAGGGTTCAGTCCTGGGTCCTCTCCTGTTTGGTATCTACTTACCCATTGCCATTTTACTTTGTACTTAACCAATTAAAGAGCATAATCTTAAAATATTGTATATGGATAAATGTTCCATCAAGCCTGGGAAATTGTGCTGTTTAGCTTTATTTGCCACCACAATTCAAGGGATTCAATTAAATCTTCCCAGGGCTCTCCTCTTACATCCTTGTGAACCATGTCTGTTACAAAAAAAATCTAAATTTGTGATCCTGAAATTGTAAAATATGTTTGTACAGTGAATTGTTCTTGTTTTTATTTTTAAAGACTAAAAAATGCCCATAAATTAAGTCCCTAAGTCATCTTTTTGTTTTACCTATATAAAATCCACTACAATGCTAGCATAAAGCTGCATAAATCACCCACATTGAATTACATGTACAGTGTTCCTTAGCTATTATTTTATCCTTATTATTAATAATATTGTAGTTTTTCAATATATGTTTACATTGTGAACAAAATCCACATTTATAGGTCCCATCCCTTTTCTTAGTAGAATTGAAAATAATGATCAGTTTTATCAAAAATATCTTTAAAAGACCTCCCTTTCCTAAAAAAACAGCAACGGGTGCTTCCCCCTTAATGTCTGTAAAATTATTAAAACAAGAAAAAATACGCAATTTTCTTTAAAATATGGACAGTATCTGAATGGACACCAGTGTATGCTGTAGCAAAAGATTTGGAGAAGTCATCCTCCAGTGTTTCCTTACCATTCGAACTTTGGGGGGAAGTGATGTTGATCAAAAGTAGCACATATATTCTTTCCCTCCTTTTCACACTTACTTCACTAGAAATGTCCTGAACTAATCTCTGTGGATACCCTCTCAAAATAAACATTTGTTTTAAGTTGAAACATTCCAACTGAAATTATTCTTCTGACACCATCCAGGCAAGTCTCATATAATGCCCCTTTACTATACTCTTCTTCTAGTGTTCTGTGTGGCAACTGGAATAATGTAATAAACTGTTTGAATATGTGGGCTTCCTATAAATATTACTAGTTAACTTTTGCCCACAAGAATCTATCCGAATTGCCACATCTAAATAGGGGCTAGGCTTGTAAAAGCTCCAGGGCTAATGAACCCATGAACCTATGTATATGGGTATCATGATAGGAAAAGTAAACTTCAGGAAGAGGATTGTCATATTTAAATAAAATATAAATTCTTTAATCTCCTGTACAGAACCTTTCCAAATGATAAAAATATCGATCAGGAACTGAACATAAAGGGATCAAGGAGGTTGATTAAGTACATTAAAGATATTTTTTTTTCCCATTGCAATAATATGATGTTAGCAAATATGGAGGCACGGGATGCCCCCACGGCTACCCTCTTCTTCCATCAAAAATATTTGCCATCTAGAAACAAAAATTGTTCTTAAGTATAATTTCTATAAAAGTATCACAAATATCCACCTCTTCATTACTAAAATTACTATATTCAACCATAACTTCATGGAACCAATCCAGGCCCACATCATGTTGAATAACATTGAATAGATTATCCACATCCACATTTAAAAAAATCATACGTGGAATAACACTTACATTCTTCATTTTACTTTAAAAAATCTCATGAGTCTTGGCATAGATTTTGGAAAGGTTTAATATATATATATATTTTTTCAAATTAAAATCAACATATTTTGCAGGGGATCGATCTTAGATTTGTCAGCATTGAATATAGGTCACATGGGAGGATACCAAAAATGTTTGGGACTACAGGAAAATTATCACTCAAAAAGGAAAACAATTCAGGACTAATTTTCCTTTACATAACTAAATCCTCCAATAAATAATCAACTTTCCTATAGGAAACATTTACTGCATGCAATGTTGAAACTTCATAAAAAATCGTCATCATTTAGAAGCTCATGCATGTTTTATAAATATTCAGTTTTATACATTACAACAACACCTCCACCTTTGTCTTTTCTGTTCTGACTTAATTGGTGGAGTGTGCTCTCTGTCTTTGTTAAATTAAAATATTTTTCACCAGGTTTCCTTCCTGCTAACTTTTGAAACCTTGTTTCAAAAAGCTTCTCAAAAATAAGCAAGGGCAAAGGTAAAGGGGGGTTGTATATATTTCTCATTACAATTCTATTCAGCACAAACTCAACATTGTTCTTTTTAGATCAATTTCAGATTAAGTTTCCTAAGATATAATTTCAAATCAATAATCAGTTCTGGTAAATTAACTGTTGTACCAGGTATAAAAGTATGTCCCTTACTCAGCAAATCTGCATATTTGTCCCCAAAAATGCACTTAATATGATTATAAATAGAAAAGCCATCTGCCGAATTATCGATAATGGACAGTCCAACATTAATACATCATCTTCAAACATCCATGTTCCCTCCTTCTCTTGTTCTGATATACCACTTGATGATTTTGCTCATACCAACTCTGTTCTCTCCTGTTCCTGTTCTCCTGTATCTTCCCTGGCTTGAATAAACATTTATCTATATCCAGTATTTTAAGATTATGTTCTTTAGATGTTTAAGTACAAAATAAAATGAAAATAGGTGCTGTGGTTAATAGGGGGCAGTTATTATACATCATTTGTTTTTATTTGGGTTTGACATGGCCTAACATACAAGGCCATGTCAAACCCAGATTTGATGAATATGCTTCACCTCAAAAAATCTAGATCCGTCAGAGCCACAAGGGCGGGAGACTTAAACCTCAACACGGCTATTAATAGGACGTGCTGGAGGGATAGATTCATCACCCAAAGACTCCCTATGCTGTGGAATAAAATCCCGGTATATGTGAGGCAGAGCACCTCGCTGGCCTTGTTCAAGAGAAATCTTGACCAATGGATGGGAGATCGCAGATATACCCCAGGGATTACCTCAGTGTCACTGCTCGACAGAGGCACAGCAAAATAATGGGTATAGTTCCCCATACTAAAGGGGTGGCATAAGCCACAAAACTATGGGCTAGGCTTGTAAATGCCCTCGGGCAGATAGCCTAGTATGAACCTATGAACCTATGAAATACTGTGGTTGTTTAATTATTATGATTGGTTTTAATATATCTTGTGACTTTTTGTAAGGGATATTTAAACTGTGTGTTAAACATATGTTTTTAGATTCTGAAGAAGTCTAGCATTACATACCGACAAAATCTCTCAATCAATAAAATATACTGGTGGCTCCACTCTGGTTGCTTGTGCTGCTTCACAGTTAGTGTTTCAAAGAAAGGATTGACTGATGCTAACAGATAATGATCTCTTACTTAATTTGTCACTGTCCATTTGTGAGAAAGTACCAAGCCAAATTCTGAGGTCACACTCACAAACAATCCCTTTTTAAGCATCACTCACCTACACCACATTCTGAACATACCTACTTAGCATATGCTGAGGCAATACGAAAAGTCCTTGCCCAAGCTACAGTGGATTGGTAGGTGCAAGGTCTAGTGTAAACTTAACAATGCAACATCATTCAGAGACAACATAACTACGAGTCACAAGGAAATATCACAGCCTAGACCAATTACACCAAAGCACTCATAAAAACAAACAGAAATCTACTAGTGATTGATGACTCCACAGTTAAACACATGGATTCCACATTCATGAGGCTGACCAAAAACAGGACAACAGTGAGCTGTCTCTCAGGAACCAAGACTGCTGATGCTACAAGGGTCTTTAGGTCCCTTAAGCTAGACAAGGGTGAGTATGGCATGTTGGTAGACCATGTTGGGGTAAACAACCTGGTTCACATAACCCTAAGGGATATAGAGATAGATACGACAGAGCTCTCCATATAGGTCATAAATGCAGGAAAGGCCTTAGTACTGAGTGGAATTCTTCCATCACATCACATGATTCTGAAGTATAAAGAAAAGATGATTAGTTTTAACAATTGCCTAAATACCTGTTGTCATTCTAATGGGATCCAATATGTGTCAGTATGGGATAAGATACTTGACAACCATTTTTGCTTCACCAGACACAGTCTGTACCTTTCATTACAAGGCTTCCACATACTGGTGAAAGTTTTTGAAGCCTCCACTCTGCCTTTTTCAGCAAGGTTCAGCTAATAACCTACAACCCAATCTTCCAAAACAAATCAACTACTTTGCAATACCAAGGCAGCTCTACTTAATGCTAGAGGTCTAGCCAACTAAGAGATGGACTTTCAAGCCCTCCTGCATTTGCAGCACATTCATATATATGTGTTGTTAAAGAAAGCTGGTTAAAGTGTCCAGAGATCCCTTCCTCAGCACCTGAGTTTTGTGCTTGCCACTCATTTAGACCTGAAGGGAAATGTGGTGGTGAATCCATTCTTGTTAGAGACCACATTACCTCAAGACAGATACCTACAGTCACTCAAGCTGAGCTTACTGAGATTCAAATCACGCTAAATAAGATCAGCTAGCAGTTCACAGTGTGCTACAGGGCCCACTCTATGTTTCCAGAAAATCACACAACATTCCTAAAAATTTTGATGAACTCCCCATAAGTAGGAGCTCTGTTATCCTTAGTGATTTTAACAACCCTATTACTAACTGGGGGTCTGTATAAGACCAAAGCAAGATATATACAAAAACTCTGAGATGTTACAAACAAAACTCCCTGGACCAGACTGTTAAAGAATGTACCAGAGAAGAGAATATGTTTGACCTGGTCTTAAACGTAGCAAATGAATGTACATCTCTCAAGATATCCCCTCGAAGGTCACATCAGAAAACAAATTAGTAATGTCTTCCATCAGAACTTCCAAACCTTTAAAATCAAATATCACAAAACTGAATGAGTTCAAATATTCAAATTTCCTACAACTCTATAACAATGTGTTTAATTTAGTGCATAATGGTATTACCCATAATTTTGATAATTCAAAGAGTTATGCAGGACAAATTCTACTCACATTGGGAAAATGTATTAGACTTGCAATCCCCACTAGATCAAAGTAAATAGGGAGGTCAAAAACAAAGCAATGGATTGTCCTCAAGCATTAATAAACTATGTAATAAAAGGAAGAAACTCACAAACCTAAAACAGCAAAACAAATCAGCCTCCAATTAAAGAAAACAAACATAAGAAAACTGAAGGAATCCTTTGAATGCAGATTAGCTTCAGAAGCTAAAGACAACTACAAATCCTTATTTAGTTATATTAGAAAAATGAGAAAAAACACCCAACATTACTCAAAGCTTATTCATAACAGTATTGAGTAGTCATCACTGTTACAAATAAGTTTTGAGCAATGCTACTGATTAGTCAGAGCCAATGAATAATGACAGGATATGGGAAAATATTTTGTTGCCAACTTCATTCCAGAGACATGTATTCTAAAACTACTTATCCCTGAAGGAATCAAGCTACCAAGCATCAAAAAAGCATATAGTGAAGGTACTCTCCACAATGAAGAACGTACAGTTGCATAAGAAGTTACCATAACAGTGGATGTCCTTCTGAATGCTGTTACAGTATTCCTAACTATAGGCTGTCACTGCTGACATCTGGCCAGAATACCAAAGCTGTACCTTAGGTTGTATGTCTGACACATGACCTCAGCAGGTATGCATTAGGGTTCATGGATGGACATACAAGTGTGGATCCCCAGACTATGTCCAACCCAGCAGCTTGAAGACTACTGAGAGTGGAGACAGGTCAGCTAGGAGGGGTGTAGCTCAAACAGGTAAGAAAACTCCCTAGTTTCCATGTAACAGAGCAGAGGTTAAAGCAAAGGAGGAGAGGCCTATGAGGTATGAAGTGAGATAGAGAGGAAGGTATGCAAGGGGAGATGGAATATTGCAATAGTGACCAGTAGGACATCTACTGTTATGGTAAGCTTTTAAATAAATGTATTATATCCTGAGTGAAATCACTGTTGTAGTACTCCTGACATATGGGTGATTCCAAAGCAGAAAGAGAAAAGAAGAGTGGTGGCTGATGAGTAGAAGAATTGTCCAGCAAGTCAGACAGAACTAAGTGAAGGCTGCCCTGGACCTGAAGAAAGCATCAGTTTCATAGAGTTTGGTAAATGTGTGTACAAAGGACCAAGTCGCCATCTCTAAGATTGACCTGGTTTCTATTTCTTTGTGAAATACCACTGAGGAAGCCATTGCCCTAGTGGATTGTGCTTTAGGGCAAGAAGGCAAGGTCTTACCATAGTGCAAGTAGCACAAAGAGATAGCCTTATAAATCCAAACTGAAACAATTTGTTTGGAGACAAGCTGGCCCAGGTTAGGGCTTATAAATGACACATACAGCTGGTCAGTCTTTCTGAACAATTTTGTTTTGTCTAGATAAAATCTGAGTTGCCTGTGAATGTCTAGAGAATGTAAGATTCTTTCTCCCCATTTTGAGGATTGTGCAAGAAAGTGGGAAGATGAATAGCTTGATTAAGAGGCAGATCATTCACTACTTTAGGCATGAAGGATGGATTAGCTCCAAGTCATCTTGTCCTTGTGAAAAATGAGAAAAGTAGCAATGGCCATGAGGGCTTGTAACTCAGAAACTGTCCTAGCAGAGGTGAGAGCCAAGAAGAGGATGATTTTCCAAGTGCAGAATTTTAAAGCAGCAGAATATGCTGGTTCAAAGGGAGGCAGTGTAAGCTTTTCTAGGAGAAAATTAAGATCCCAAGGGGAAGAGATAGGTTTCCTTGGTGAGTTAAGAGGATAGCCTTGCCTGACGAAAAACTTGAGTTGCACACTATCCATAAATGGAAGGTCAAGAGGGAGGCAGGCACTGATAGCTGACAGGTGAGTTTTTATAGAAAAGTAGGCCAAGACTGATTGAAGAAGTTCACAGAGATATTGCAGTACAGCAGGAACCTGTGATAAGAGTGGGTCCTGACTATGTTTACGTCACCAATAGGAAACCTTTTCCATTTAGCAGAGCAAGATTTTTTAGTAGTGGGTCTCCTGGCCTCTTGAAGGATCTGAACATCTATATCAGAGAAGAGGTGTCTTTGATGTATAAAAATCCAAAGGTCAGATTGAGAGATGGAAGATTTGGGTGGAGCAGTAATCCTTTTTGCTGAGTTATCAGGTCCAGTTGAAGAGGAATTCTCTTGTAATTTCCCTTTGTCAGGTGATATAGCAGGGGAAGGTAATGCTGTCTTAGCCAAAATAGCGCCAAAAAATGGAGCTTGGGTGCTTCCTTTTCTGCCTTGAGAAGAATTCTTGGAAGAAGAGAGAGAGTGAGAAGGAAAAGCAGAGAAGACCTTCACTGTTCATTGAAAGGAAAAGGCATCTGTCCACCGGGCTGTAGGACAAGGATCCCTGGTGCAGAATTAGGGGAGATGATGGTTGGTTGGTGACAAAGAGAGGTCTATCTAAGGAGTGCCACACTGAAGGGTGATTGTGTGGAAAACCTCTCTGTTCAGAATCCATTTGTGGGGGTTCTTCATGGAGTGGCTTAGGGAGTCTGCTAGCACATTGTCCTGAGAAGGGATGTATATGCCTTTGAGTGTCATGTTTTGATTGCAGTTCCATGCTTCCTTTGCCAACCTGCACAGTTGGTAAGATATGGTACCTCTCTGTTTATGTACAACATTACTGTGGTATTGTCCGCTAGGGCTGGCATGTTCATAGGTTCATAGGTAGGTACTAGGCTATCTGCCCTAGGGCATTTATAAGCCTAGCCAGAATGTGTTGGTTTTCGCCTCCCTTTTAGACTAGATTCCTGAGCCTCTGTCCAGCAGGGCCATAGAAGTGATCCCAGGAGTAAATTTATGATTTCCCATCCACTCATCAAGATTTCCCTTGAAGAGGTTCAGCGAGGGGCTCTGCCTAACATGGACTGGGATTCTATTCCAGAGAGAGGGAAGCCTTTGGGATATGAATCTATCCCTCCAGCATGTCCTATTTATTGCTGTGCTAAGGTTTAAATCCCTGGAGCATGTAGCTCTAATGCATTTGGTTTTCTTGAGGTGGATCATGTCCAACAATTCCGGGTTAGACATGGCCTTGTATGTCAAGCAGAGATCGCCTCTGAGTAGGCGGTAAGCAACTGAGTAGAGCTGGAGTTTCTTTAGTCGAGCTGCATAGGGCATCTGTTTGAGGCCCACGATCCTCTTGGTGAGGTATTTTTGAGGTTTCTCCAGCTGTTGCAGGTGTCTGGTAAGGTACATCCCAAATGGGACATTGTACTCAATTATGGGCCTGATGAACGATGAGTAGAGGGGCACAATGACCTTTCTTGATCTAGATGTGAACCCTTTTATGATTAGGTGAGCTATATAGAAGGTTTTTCTAACCACTTTGGCAATGTGATTGACAAAGGAGAGGTTACTATCTACTTGGGTCCCCAGATCCCTAATTACTTCTTCTGTACTTAGTGGATTACCTCCTATGTGGTAGTTTGTGGGCACTTTGTTTTTCCCCAAAGGGGATGACTATGCACTTTTTGGCATTTAGCTTGAGGCCATGGTTCTGACACCAGGTATCTGTCTCCGTAAGGCCCTTCTGGTGGATGCTTGTGTCAGCTGGCGTGTCAATTATGGCTCCCAGTTTGCAATCATCTGTGAACTTGGTAAGCCACAGTCCTCCCATGTTTGCCTGTACCTCAGAGAAGTATATACCGAACAAGAGGGGTCCCAGAACTGAGCCCTATGGGATGCCACTTGTAACCGGTTTAGAGTTGGACATGGCACCTGCGACTCTGACCATGTGAGTTCTATCCCTAAACCAGTTTGCAACCCATCTTGTGACATATGGGTTAACATTTAAACTGGTAAGGTTATTTATGATGCCAGAGTGGGGTATTGTGTCAAAGGCCTTTGTGAGGTCCAGATAGGCTGTGTGGACTACCTTTCCCTCATCTATGGCTTTGGAAACTATTTCAAAGATGTCAACTAGGTTTAAGAGGCAAGATCTGCCTTTAACAAAGCCAAATTGGGTAGGGTCCAGTGTTTGGAGGTTCCCAATGTCTTTGTTTATGAGATCCATGATGATACGTTCCATAGCCTTGCAGACCAGGCTAGTCAGGCTTATAGGGCGATAGTTCCCGGGATCCGTTGTGGCTCCACCTTTGTGGAGTGGGATCACTGTTGCTGTACACCATTCTTTGGGTACATAACCTGTGGTAAGGCTGAGTTGGAACAGTGAATTTATGTGAGGGTTTAGTTCATTTTGGAGCTCATGTAAAACACAGCCCGGGATACCATCTGGTCCCATTGATGCTGTGTTTTTTACTTTGGAGAGGGCTGCTTTCACCTGTGTGTCTGTGATGTCTGGGGGACTGCATTCTTCTGGGATAGACACTGGCCCTTTTGGGAGGAAGGGGGGGGGGGGTAAAGTTTGCACTGAACCCGTCCGCCAGGATGTTGGCAATGTCAGTGGGTTCAGTGTATTTTGTGCCATTTTGCACCAGCTTGGAGCAGATCTGAAAGTTGCCACCCAGATTCTTGACGTAGCTAAAGAATGCCTTGTGATTATCTTTAGAGTCTTTGGCGATTTTTCTTTTAAAGCTAGCCTTTGATGACTTTATGAGGGATCGAAGTTTCTTGCTAGTACTGGTCAGGGATGCCTTCCTTTTTTGGAATTTTGTCTTATCATGTAATAGTTTCCTCCTTCTGTTCTATAGCTTATTTATGGCCAGGGTCCACCAGACTGGTCTCCTGTTTTTGGAGGAGTGAGTCTTGGTTTTACTTGGGATGGCACGATCCATGCATTCCTGTAGGTGCTCATAGAGTTCATTTGTAAAGGATTCTGTGGTTTGGGTAGTATTTTCCATTAGCCCAGGGGCTTTGAAACTTTCCACCTTGGTCCTGAGAAGTGTGAAGTTTGCTTTTGAAAAATTTTTCCCAGTGGTTTCCTTGGCTGGGGGTGGGGTCGGAATGTGTATCCAAAGGTGGGAAAACATCTGAAGAGCTTTAAGAAGAGCCCTAATTTCTTTCAAGATTGACATGTTTCTTCAGGAAATGAGGTTGCCATTTCCCCTGCACTTGGTGTGATCCTGTCCTTGTCACCCACACCTCAAGCAAAGCATCTGTGTGAACCTGTTAAACAGAAAGAGGTGGTATAAATGGCAGTCTTGGGTTGATGAGGATGACCTGTCCATTCCACCAAAGTAGCTCCTTTTTGAAAGAAGAAAGGAGGGGGATGTGACAGTGTTGGAACTACACAGATTTCAGATACCACTGGATTTTTCTCATGTGCAGTTTGGCTAGAGGGAGCATAGAGATGGTGGCTGCCATGAATTGCAAAGTCCTTAGCATATCAACTGCTGAGAAAAGAGTTATGGGGGAGAGAATTTGGAAATAACTGGACAGATTGTGAACTTTCTCCTAGAGAAGAAGGCATGCATTTTCTTTTTGTTGTGTCTGCAGCCCAGAAACACCAGGTCATGTGCAGGGACCATGTGGGATTTCTTATATGTAGTTTATACTGAAACCCAGACATGCCAGAAGACGGAGGGTGAAGTGTAGATGCTAAATAATTTCTGGTGAGTTAACCTGGATAAGTAGTTCATCCAGGTTGGGGAAAACTGAATTTCCTGAATGTGACAGAAAGCTACTACTGGAACTAGATACTTTGTGAACACTTTTGGAGCTGTGCAAGGACCAAAAGGCAGGGCCATAAACTAAAAATGAGAAGAGCCAGAGAAAAACCTGAGGAATCTCCTACAAGAATGTTAAATGGGTATGTGCAAGTAGGCATTTTTCAAATATAGTAACACTAAGAAAGCTTGGGGGGGATGAAAGGCAGAAGTGTGTGAAGACAGAATATTTCAAAAGATGGTAACTTTAGGTTAGTGTTTAGGACAGACAGGTCTCAACAATATTTCTCCCTCCCATACTGATTTTCACTATAGCCATTTATACTCAGACCCCTCTCCAACAGTACCTATTATTCTACATTTCAACTTCTACTTTCCCTAAATAAACCATCACTACTTCCTATTTTAACTACATCCTCTTATTCTATCCTTTCAAACCCCTCTATTTCTCACACTTCAGAAACATAAATGAAGGTACCAAGACAACATAACTTTATTCCTTCATGGAAAATATTTCCTTTCTACTTACCTTCTACCAGACTTCAGATACCAACACAACTAAATATCATACAGCCCTGCAGCTTCTTATTTCCTTCTTAATTTCTACTCCTCCCCACCTGACAATGATAAAATAAAGATTCCTTTACTTAAATCATGCTACTCCTCAGCTTATCCTGTATTCTACTCTTCCAATGGAACCATCTCTCATCCTACCATGACACAATAATAACTCTCAAAAATCTCTCCAGCTCAGTCTCCACACATAGTACCAAACCTATTTAATGATACCCCTCAGCTTTACCTCAAATATAGACTGATTAACTCCATTTCAACTCAAATTAAATAGAAAATTAAGTGGAGACCCATCCTCCAAAAATCAAGAATCAACAATACCCCATTATACTAAACATTTACCCTAATCTTGGGCCCACCTATCACAACCAACATCAAGACAATTTTCTTCTGCACACTACTCTAATCCCACAACAATCAACCCCTAACCCTGGCATCTATCTTTTGCCATTATAAATATCAAAAGCATAAGAAATAAAACTACTGAACTACATGGCTGGATTACCCGACACAAGCCTTTTATTCTTGGTATAAATGAAGCTTGGCTTAAACCTGGCATAAGCTATTCTGAACATATGCCTCCCTAGCTATAATATCATTTATAATGACTGTATAAAGAAGACAGGTGGTTGCATTGCTTTAATATTTCCCAACTGCCACATTTCTCCATACAATAAAAGCAATATCAAAATTGAATTCAGCAGAGCTTCTTAGTCCATACCTGAAAGTAAACAAATATAAACAAATTTGTACTGCAGTCCTTTACATCTTTCCTGGAGATAATACAGCTACAGAGCAAGATATCCTACACTGGATATTCATAACAACTCCACAAGAAAAAATACTACTAGGCGATGTCAATATGAATTGGTTGGACATAACCTCTAACTCCCCTACATCTAGCATAAACTTATATAGGTTTCACACAACTAATTAATAGCTCCATACATTATAGCAAGACATCAAATTCCTTATTAGACTGGCTGCTAGAATCAACCCCTAGCAACTTCACCACCATAGGTATAATATCAGACTCTCTCAGCAGCCATCTTCCAATCAATACAACCAGACATCTCACACATCCACTTAAGCAGCATGTTTATAAAACAATATGCAACTTATCCAAATTTTACCCAAAAAATTAATTTCTACTCTATCATCTATTAACTGGAAAATCCTAAAAATCCTCCCTTTTAGATGATGCTGTAAATGAATACAATACAACATTCATAAATATCCTAAATAGCTTTGCACCTCCTAGAAGGAAGAGACTAAAAGAAATGATGCAAATTGGATATTCAAAAAGAGTAGAATGCTAATGCAGGATGGAGAATAAGCATGGAAAGAGTAGCAAAAATACAAAGCACCACAATACAATACCTCAAAAATTTCAGAATGCTCCACAACCATACTAAAATGCAAATAAATGAAGATATAAAACTATACTATAACAACTTTCAGAACAATAGTAAATACAACCCTAAATAATCTGATCGGCCATTAAAGAAATCTTACATACTGGCCAAAACTCAATCCTAGCCCCTGTCCCAATAAGTCACCACTTGGAAACTGCAATAGAATTCAACTTTTATTTTACAGATAGCATAGCATCCCTAACCAAGGATTTCCCAGCATCCAATCCTAACCCTGGCCAACAGACTCATACCATCACATTCACTTTTATCTTCAAACCTGTGCTCACATCCTATATAAAAGTACTCTTAAACAAAGTCAAACCATGCTGATTAACTTTGCAAGTGAGTATCTTAAAATAGCAGCCAATAGCATTACCTACCATGAATCAATCCACATAAATAGGTCAATCCAAGAATCCCATGTTTCTGCTCTTGGTGGAGGGGAAAATAACATATTATCCCTGTAGAGAAAGGAGAAAATTCAACAGATTTTACAAACTTCAGACCTATAGCAATCTTATCCGCCTCTCTAAAATACTTGAAAAATGTATTAAAAAACAATTATCTCCTGCAGGAAGAACTCCTGTCCTCCACAAAACATGGCTTTCATCCCTCCCAATAGTACTAACAGTGCAATTTTACCCTCTATAGATACTGTCAATAAATCTAGAGATAGTGGCAAACTAGTCTCCTCTTTATTTCTAGATTTGTCTAAAGCCTTTTATGCAGTTTGTCACAGCAAACTTCTATGTCAAATGTCCTCACTAGATCTATCTTAGTCAACACTTCTATGGTTCAGATACTAACTGTTCAATAGGTATCAGTCAGTAAAATAGCATTCCATCCACTTTCCATACCTACCAGTAACCACTGATGTACCACAAGTCTCTATTCTTGGTACCCTCCTCTTTACCATTCTCACTAACACTCTCCACACATCCACACACGAGGCTTCCCTAATACAATACACAGATGACCCCAACTCATATTCACAACTGACAACCTGGCACACCTACAAAAAATACTCAGGAAGCTTTAACAGATACCAAATCACTTCTGGAAAATATTAAAATCCTCTCTCTTAAATATGCAATCATTGACGTTACTTCTCATAGCAAATTATTACGGGTGATAGTGGATGATAATCTTAATTTAACTTACATGTGGAAAACTAAATAAAAAAAAAACTCTCCAAAAACTAGGAATGCTTTACAGGTGAAAAACTTTCTCAGGAATGCAACTAAAACTGCACTTGCCACTACTTACCTCTGCTCCTTGCTACATTATAGCACTCCCATCCTTATTAACCTCTAGGCATTACAAAAATCAAAATTTGAACAATGCTCAAGTGTCTAAATTTGCAGCAAATGCTCCTTTCAAACCCCAAAAAGCCTAAATTGGTCAGAACTACCCAATCAACTAACATATACACAGCTTCTTACCACTTATAAAATTGCCCAGCATCTAGCTACTTGTCTAGCGCTAAATACAGTTTTACATAGCTATGTTCCCAATTAGTCATTATAATCCAATGACCAAAAATTCCTCTTTGTTCACAAACCTATCAAATCTGCTGTGCATGGTCTGTACAACATACCATGTTGTTAAGGCCTAGGGATCCTTACCTGTATCCATCTGGTCATCATCTTCCTTCTGATCCTTTTAAACTATTCTGAAAGACTTCCTAGCCAAAATCTGTCTCTGTTCTAACTCAACCCTAGGATAAACTATATCCCTAAATATGTACAATTACCTACTTATACCATACACCTCCTTACTCTTCACTTACTTTCTTACTTCAAACATTTCTATCCTAAGACTCTCTTTCTAAATACTCTATAACCCTGTTTTTTTCTCTCATTTCATTGTGCAGTTTCTGTTTGTATTATACCAACTTATCTTTAATTTCGCTATAAATGGGATAACATTTCTCTAAATATTAGCTCATTGTCATATAAGTTGTATCTATTCTTAATAAATGTTTTTACATTATGTCTAATTTGGTATAATTATTTAAACTGTAGATGGTTTTGCATTATTTTTGAAGATTGTAAAATTTTTGTTCTGAAAATATTTCTGTAATCCTTTAGAGATTTCAGCCCAAGCCTGTGCTAAAAATGGCGCACCTACCCAGTCTGACTTTCTTTGTAATCAAATGTCAGTAAATAAATAAATACATAGATGAAACATGTGAGTACTTGACCAAGTTTGAAGCCTCTTCCTTCCAAACAGATACAACCTGTGAGCATCACACACCACCACCGCATTCTATACCAATGCACAATAAACTGACATGTACCAATGCTGTCAAAAGTCCTTGTCAAAGCCATCAACACTTTTTGTATCTAGGGATCACCTTAAATCAAACAACACACCACCTATTAGCACTAACACAATAAAGGGTCATCAGATAGTTAACCTGTCCAATGTTGCACACTTGGTGACCCTTCTAACAAAAGTATACTATTGATTGATGACTCCACAGTAAGACACATTAACTCAACTTTCATGGTTCTAGAGAAAGAAAGGATGACAATGAGTTGCCTTTCAGTAGGCAAGATATCCAACACATTGTTGCTCAAATCACCTTCTGCTCAAATCACCTTCTTCTCTCTCCCTCATACTTTGTGCCACCTACATTTCACTGAGCAGAAATACAAATTTCTAACCTGAAACTAAACAATCATAAAAATTCTGTGTATCATTGCCTTGTATGTCCCTTTAAGTAAAAATATCCTTATCACAGAACACATCCTTAACAGGATATCAAATTCCATATCCTATGAAACTGTAATCCTTGGTGATGTCAACATTAACTGGCAGCACCCCTCAACAGACTATGCAAGTAGTATCAACTTATATTGATTTGCACAACTTATATCCACCCAACAAAAACCTCAAATTCTGGCTGCATTCTAGACTGGATGCTAGTTTCAAGTCCTGAACAATACAACTCCTCCAGAACTCTCTTCCACTCACTCAGTGACCACTATCCCATTTATGTCCAGAGATTAATAAATCACAACTCCAAAGATCACCTTCTTAAGGAATTCCGTAACCTTATCAACTTTAAACCTGATGTTTTAAAATGTTATTCAATCCTTTAACTGGTCCAGTCTTTACACCATACCACTTGACAATACTATACTTAAATTCAATTCACTATTTCTCAATACCCTAAATAGCCTTGCCTTCATCAGAAGAAAACATGTTAAATCCACCCAAAGTATCCCCCGATCTCAGACTAGTTGCACAATAATGGGCAACAGAGACAAAGCTTGGTGAATCTGACAAAAAAACAAATCTCTTGCCAACCTTCAAACTTATTAGCATCTCCATAATCTTGCTAAAACTGAAGTTATTGCTGATTAAAACCAGTATTACTTAGATCCACAAATAAACTGTAACCCCCCTCACAAGAAATGTTGGTCTTCTATGAAACAAAATCTTGCACCCTGGAACTCCTACTTCCCCCAGCCCCTGCCCAGATAGCTCTTCTACAGAAACTGCTAATACATTTAACCATTTTATAGACTCTGTCGCTACACTAACACAAAATTCCATACAAACTCACAACAGCTCTGATGAGATTCCCACTTCCAATAAATGTCTTTTCTCTTTAAAGACTGTCTCTACCTCACACCTACTCAGTAAGCTCCAGCCTTGCCTGTCCTCAATTAGCTTCCTATCAACAGAATATCTAAAGCTTGCAGCTACTTCCATTACTTATCCAATCTCTATCTTCATCAATAGATCCAGTGAAGAATGCAATGTCCCATCTTTCTGAAAGAAATCTACAGCAAACCTCTTCACAAACGTTATAACTCCTCTGAAATAACAAACTTTAGGCCTATTGCAATCTTATCAACCCTTCTCTAAAATTGTAGAAATGTGCATACATCAGGAAATCTTGCAACAACTTCTTCAAGAAAATATACTAACCTGTATCCAACATGGCTTTAGCCCATGCCATAGCACAACAACTGCCCTGGTTGCCTTATTAGATAACATTATCAAAGCTAGAGATAATAGTAACGTTGTCTCTTCTCTGTTTGGTCTCTCATACAATATTGATCTCTAAAATGTCTGCACTTGGTCTGTCTAATAAAAAAAATATGCTGGTTCACTAGCTACCTTTCTCACTGGCAACAAATTATAAAGTAGCTCTTTACATGCTCCTCTTACCAGTGTTCCCCAAGCCTCTATTCTTTTATCTCATCTCTATAATTTTTTTATTAACAACTTACATACATCCGCCTAACAGGCTTCCTTCATCCAATATGCCAATAACTTCACCCTCATCTGCTCATCAAACACTCTTCCCCATTTACACTCCATCTCTCAAAGGCCTTCAACTCCATTGAACACTAGTTCTGTGAAAACCAACTCTTCCTAAATCTCAGTAAAAACTAACAGTTACTATCTCTCCTCAGATCTGTAACACTTCCAAAAATGAATTCAAAATACCTTCTCTCAATGAGACAGTTATAGAAGTCATATAACATATCAAGTTACAAGGGGTCACAATTGATCACAAACTGAAATTTTACCTTTATGTATAAAATTGTATAAAAAGACATCAAAAACTTGTTATGGTCTACAGATCCCAAAAAAATCCTTACCAACTCCTCCAGAGTCAAACACATACTTTCTACCTTCTCTACCACCAGTTTTACCAATATTCAAATCTCCCTCATCACAAAACTAGAACTATGTTATAACACAGTAGCTAAATTTGCAACTAGTCTGTCTTATAAAATTCATCACTGCTCTGCTCTGAATACATTCAGCTGGTTTGAGATACCCAATTGCCTCAAATGCATTGAACTTCTACATGCCCACAAAATGATATATAATCCTTTCCACTGTCCATCCATCGGTAACATTCTCAAACAGCATACCTAACCGTCCACTTTTGTCATCTAAGAAACAGTTCTTTGAAACTCATAACCTAAAAATAAACTTACTCCTGCATAGTAGCCAAAACCTGGAACAAAATTCCTATGGACATTCGATCAACATGTATGATTCCTATTTTTAAACATGCCTTAAAAGCATACCTTCTGAACTCCAGGCTCTGTACTTGTCTCCAGGTTCAAGTGACATTTTTATCTTCCCCTTCCTATGTTCTTTCTCTTGCAATCTGTCTCTTCTCTTTCTCTTCCACACTCCTTTCTCCTTGCAATCAAATATGCACCTACTATCTTTTTCACTACTCTTATCCTTATTTCTGTCTTCAGAATCATGATCATCATCAACCGCCACTTTCTCCCATTTTCTACATAGAGTCAGGGGGTCATTTCAACTGTTACCATCTCTCTCATTTCATTGCCACACTCCTGCTTTCTTCAACACTCATGTTTGACCATCACAGATCTTCTCTCACACAATCCATTCACCTCTTTGCTGGATGTCCTCATTTCCTCTTACCTTCTTCCTGTCTGACCCAAATCTTTTTCACCAGGTTGTTTTCTGCTTTTCTGCACGTGTCTGAACCACCATAATGTGTTCTGATTTCTCTCTTATTTGCTTCTATATAATCACCTTTAAATCTTCTTTAACCCTCTTATTCTCCAACTTCCTTTGATCTTTCTTAGCCTATAATACTCTTCTTACTGTCAAGTTTCTGCTTCTGCATCTCCTGTACCTTATTACTTCTTTTCCATAATATTCAAATATACTTAGATCTCTCTCTCTCTCTCTCTCTATATATATATATATATATATATATGTGCATATATTTTTTGCCTGTTCCTGATGAAACCATGTTTTTTTCTTTTACTGATCTCATTTTTAGAATTTACCATAAGTTCTTTTACAACGTGCATGTTTCCAAGGTCATATGTATACAATGTGTATTATGTCTTATGGAACTTTTCTTCTGGGCCTCCACTGAAAATGGGATGCATGCCCAGTCAGACTTTCCTGGTAATCAAATGTCAAATAGTCAAAATAATGAGGGACACTAAACACCCTTACACCAAACAAACATGATTATGACATGGGATTGGGAGGGTGGCCTAATGGTTAAGGTGTTTGCCTTACAAACACAAGGTACAAGGTTTGAGTCTCACAAGGGATAATTGGCTAGGCTTGAAATATGTCACAAGGGCAGTTAGCTTAGTACTAATCTATGAACCTATGAACCTATGGTAATGGTCCATGTGGGTGTTAACAACCTGACACATAAAGCCCTGAGTGATATGCAGAAACATATGACAGAACTCTCTATGCATGTCACATATGCCGGTAAGACCCTGGTTTTCAGTAGAAGCATTCCTTTTTTTAAATGATACCTAAGTACAGGGGAGAATGGCTTGAATAATTGCCTGCATAGTTGGTCTCATTCTAGGGGGAACCAGTATTTGTCAGCATAAGAGGAGATACTAGACAATCAAGATTGCTTTGCAAGGGACGGCTTACTCCTCTTGTTCCAGGGCTTCTGAATATTGGTTAAAGCCATTGGTGTCCCCATAGTACCTTTTTAGGTGGAGTATAGCTATTGGAATGCCCAACCTAACTAAACAAACATATCAAGAATTAAGACGGCTCTGTTCAATACCAGGAGACTAAATATAAAATTGCCTGATCTTGAGGTCCTGCTGCATTTCTAACACACACACACACACACACATATATATATATATATATATATATATATATATATATATATATATATATATATATATATATATATATATATATATATGGGTGATATTCAGAAGTCTGGTTTAAATGTACAAAAACACTCTCTCCATACCAGGGTTTTACACCTAACACATCTTTTGGCCTGATGGCAACTATGGTGGAGTATCCATATTTGTTAAAGATCACATAATTTCTATATAGATTACTAGACACCCAAAACTTGAAATGTTTGAGATCTAAATCACATTGAATGGGACCAACTATCATATCATTACATCTTATAGGATTCACTCTATGCTCTCAGAATACCATGTTAGGTTCCTAAATACAGTAGATGAATATCAGATTAAGAGGAATCCCAGTATCTAACTACTAACAATAAAAGGGGATACCATTACCTCAACTCTAGGTCATGCCTACACTTTTTTTATTTCATAAAGAAAAAGTCCATGGATAGATTGTCAAGGAACCCACCAGAGGATAAAATATTTTTGACCTGCCCCTTACCAGCATAGCATCAGTATCAACTCTCTCCCAGGTACTCCCTTCTCCAGTTAAATACAATCACAAACTGTTAACATCTTCTTTCACAGTCTCTAAGCAGTTATATACAGATATTAGAAACTTCAGATATGTCAAATGTGCAAGCCTTCTACAATACTAAGGTTAAGTCTCTAAATTTAAGTTTTATGACATTATCCAAGATACTGACAGAGCAAGTAGTTACACAAGCAAATTCTATGTGAACCTGGATAAGTGCATTGACATGGCAGTACCTGCCAGATTTCAACAAATGGTCCAGCCGTATAAATAGGAAATACAATAAAAGAAAAAAAAAAACTTCTTAAACTATATAGCTAAAAGGAAAAGAAAAACTCAAATCAAGATTACTAGTAAAAAGCTATCAAAAGCACTATAAAATAAAATCAGGAAACCAAAGGCATCTAGTGAACTTAACTTAGTATTAGAAGTTAAAATCAATTACAAATGTCTCTTTAGCTATGTTAGGAAACTAAGGAAAAATGTCCAGTATTGCACAGAAGTTATCCAAAATTGCTCTGCCTGCTTGGATCCAGTAAATTTAGTAAAATACTAGCAAACACATTCAGTGCAAATTTTACTATAAAGCCCACATATCCTACAGTATCTGAAAACCTCCATCATAACCAAAGAACACTTGGTAAAAGTACTCCCTAAAATGAAAAATACATCATCCATGGGTCCTAATAATATACCCAGTTGCCAAATGTTGGTTGTTCACCTAGTATCTCTTTAATCTCATCATCAGTGATTAACACTGACCAAAATTTCATAACAATTTGTTTATAATTAACATCACTAGAATAATCTATAGGGATCTTTAAATACCATTCCTTACATTTATTAGACTCTCTCCCTATACCCCTATGATTGCTAGAAAAGTAGAGTTTGGCTAGACAATCTCTCAACTGTGCTACCTCATCTACTGCGGGATGTATTTCAGACTATTTGTATTCCCCTGTCCTTAAAGGACCTAGTCAAGTCATTCATGTAAGTATAAAAATCAACATCATTAGCATTAAGTCTAGATGCCCTAAAGGCTTGACTCTTCATCACATTCTTAAAGATATGTGGTGGATGCATGCTTTCATGATACAAAAGGTGATTACAATGACAAGGCTTCCTATACAGAATAGTAGAAATTTTGCCATCTCCAGCCACCATAACCCTCACATCTAAGAAATCAATAGATTTCTCAGAAAACTTAGATGTAAACTGAAGGTAAGATGTATTAGAATTAATGTACCTCTCAAAATCAAAAATCTCTTCTAAACTGCTACCCCAAATTAAGAAGAGATCATCTACAAATCTTCGATAAAAAATTACATATAAACTAAAAGGTCCCCCTATAACATGCTCAAGCTCCCAAACAGCCATGACCATATTGGCATAGCTATTGGCACATGCCCATAGCTATGCTATTCTTTTTTCAATAATAAACATCAATAAATAATAAAAAATTAAACTCTAAAATATATCCTAATAAGGTACATAACAATTTAATCTTGTCAGTAGTAAAATCTGTGTGTCGACTCAAATAATATTTTATACAATTAAGACCAACATCACTGGGAATCACTGTAAATAGTACTTAACATCGACCAATAAGAATTTACTAGTGTCAGAAAAAAAACGATTAGTGTTGGAGAACAAGTCTCTCAAAAATGATGTGTGTCTCTCAAAACAAATGTATTAGAATTCAAAAAGGTCTAAGTATTTTTTCTACAATATAGATGAAGGTTCAGTACACCAGTAGTGTCCTGACACAATAGGATGTAGTGGTGGGTGAATCAAGTCCTTGTGTAATTTCAGAAGACTATAAAGGATGGGTACAAATGGCTTATCAACTATAAAATATTCAAAGACGTATCTATACTTTTACTATTAAACAGAAATCACAATTTATGTTGAATCTCAAAAATCATATAGTCAATGTGCTTCTTCGTGACTTTACTATAACAACCAGCATCAGCTAGCAACAATTTCATTTCAGTCTCATACCAGCTAGAGTCCAACACTACAATTGGTCCTCCTTTATCAGTTGGTTTAATCATAATGTTCTTATTACCTTGTAAATTACGTAAAGAACTAAATAAATTTTTTGTTAGATTACAATATTTAGACTTCCTATCTCTTTCATGCCCTAAATCATTCAATTTATAGATCTCATCAATATAGTTTTTCCAAGGCTGGCACTAATGGATTCAAAACAGGAGTATATAAACTAGGCTTCCTAAAATGGTTAAACGTATTAATAGACAGTGTATTGTCAGTACTAGCCTTTCCAAAATGTAATTTAAGCATTAAATTCCTAGTAAAAATTTGAGATCAAAAATTACCGTTGTGAGGTCAGCTCGCTGAGTGGAAATGAAGAAATGATCCTCCAATAGTAAGCTGAGATCAGTTTCAGATAACTCAAAAGAAGATAAGTTCCAAACTAGGCCATTTTGTCGATTTTTCCAAGTTATTTTTATCAACAGCATCTCGGCTATATCCCTCTCTGGTTTTCTTTTCAGTTTTGAATGACTCCTGGAATGTTGTCTTACATTTGCTGTCTCTTTTCCTTTTATAGGCAGGGGAAAATTTAACATAGACTGAACAAGCATTGTTCCACTTCCTGAGCTTTTTGTATTATCTTTTGTAGTCTTCACTCTGTGGACTTGCGCTTTCACTATGAAGGTTTTCTTTCTGGCACTGAATTCTTGTGGAGGTGACCCATTCACTGTCTCCCTGACTGAAACAGGTGGAGGCATATCTATGGATACTGTAGTATAATTGGTGGAAGTAGCTGTCGATCTAGCCACTGAAAAAAAAGGAGATTCATTTGAATTTCTTATAGCATTAGAAAACTCTGTCCTTGACCACTTAAATACATGACCCTTCTCAAAGTCAGAGAGATGCTATAAAATATTTTTTCATCTTTATTTTAATCAACCACTCCATTTACTCTCATATACTCTATCGATCACTAAAAATTTTAAATTCTGTGAAACTGTGGTATCCTTAACATTTTTTGCCAGGGCAATGATTTCAGTGGATTAAAAACTTTTGGCAGACTTTCTTCTGTCATGAAAAGTATGACTAATCTATTTTTGGATTTTTCTACGGTTGACATTATTGAAGCTGCTGCTCCCGATATTGTGCAATTGAAAACTAAACTGCATATGCTCAAGAACAATTTATTTAAATTAAAATGGCACCAGCTTTAAGCTTTTCATTTTCAGGCATGTATTCAGCTGGGAATAGTTCAGAGAGGGCTAAAATGCATACACAATGTAATATGCGCTCTGATTTGTTGACTGAGTGGCAGAAAATTAACCTTGACTGCAGTTTTAAGTACATGGAGTTGTTAAGCAATTTTTCAAACAAAGTAGTAGAACGGCTGTCTGATACTGTGTTACAACAACAGCGTGAACTATGGGATCAGTTTCAAGGTGATTTGTTAGATAAACACCTCTCGGGTATCTTGGATGCAGTAATGATGTACAAGAAAAAGTTGATTAAAATAAAGGTGAAAAAGATTTTATGGGATGGTTCTGACTTTGAGAAGGGTCATGTATTTACATGGCCAAGGATAGAGTTTTATAATTCTATAAGAAATTCAAATGAACCTCCTTTTTCTTCAGTGGATAGACTGACAGCTACTTCCCTCAATTATACTAAAGCATTCATAGATATGCCTTCACCTGTTTCAGTCAGGGAGCCAATAAATGGGTCGCCTCCATGAGAATTGGGTGCTAGAAAGAAAACCTTCATAGTGGAAGCGCAAGCCCACAGAGTGGAGACAACAAAAGATAATACAAGAAGTTCAGGAAGTGGAACAGAGCTTGTTCAGTCTAAGTTAAATTTATTTTCCCCTGCCTATAAAAGAAAAAGAGACAGTTAATGTAAGACAAAGTTCCAGGAGTCATTCGAGACTGAAAAGAAAACCAGAGAGGGATATAGCCGAGATGCCAGTGATAAAAAGAACTTAGAAAATCAACAAAAATGGCCTAGTTTGGAACTTATCTTCCTTTGAGTTATTTGAAACTAATTTCAGCTTGCTACCGAAGGGTCTTTCCTTTATTCCCACTCAGCGAGCTGACATAGAGGTAATTTTGAGTCACAAATTTTTACTAGGAATTTAATGCTTAAATTACATTATGGAAAGGCTAGTACTGACAATATGCTGTCTGTTAATATGTTTAACCATTTTAGGTAGCCTAGTTTATATACTCCTGTTTTGAATCCATTAGTGCCAGCCTTGGAAAAACTATATTGATGAGATCTATAAATTGAATGATTTAGGGCATGAGAGAGATAGGAAGTCTAAACATTGTAATCTAACAAAAAATTAATTTAGTTCTTTACGTAATTTACAAGGTAATAAGAACATTATGATTAAACCAGCTGATAAAGGAGGACCAGTTGTAGTGTTGGACACTAGCTTGTATGAGACTGAAATGAAATTGTTGCTAGCTGATGCTGGATTTTATTGTAAAGTCACGAAGAAACACATTGACTATATAATTTTTGAGATTCAAAGTAAATTGTGATTTCTGTTTAACAGTAAAAGTATAGATAAGTCTGTGTTTGAATATTTTATAGTTGATAAGCCACTTATAACCATCATTTATGGTCATCCGAAATTACACAAGGACTTGGTTCACCCACCACTATGTCTTATTGTGTCAGGATGCAACTGGTATACTGAACCTATGCCTATATTTGTAGAAAAAATGCTTAGACCCATCATTAATTGGGAGACTTGTTCTCCAACACTAATGGGTTTGTGTCTAACACTAGTAATTTTATATTTGTGACTTGATGTTAAGTCACTATTTACAGTGATTGCCAATGATGTTAGTCTTAATAGTATAATTATTATTTGAGTGAGCACACAGATTTTATTACTGACAAGATTTAATTATTATGTACCTTATTAGGATATATTTTAGAGTTTAAAGTTTTTTAGTGCCAGTACCTATGCCAATATGGTCATGGCTGTTTGGGAGCTTGAGCATGTTATAGGGGACCTTTTAGTGGATCTA
Organism: Protopterus annectens; assembly: GCF_019279795.1. NCBI lineage: Eukaryota > Metazoa > Chordata > Ceratodontiformes > Protopteridae > Protopterus > Protopterus annectens. Next base: position 306,158,384 of record NC_056730.1, read on the forward strand.
TAATTTGTTAATAAAGATTTGTAGATGGTCTCTTTTTCATTTGGGGTAGCAGTTTAGAAGAGTTTTTTGATTTTGAAAGGTACATTAATTCTAGTACATCTTACCTTCAGTTTACATCTATGTTTTCTGATTTCTTAGATGTGTGGGTTATGGTGGATGGAGATGGCAAAATTTCTACAAATCTGTATAGGACATCCTGTCATTGTAATCACCTTTTGTATCATGAAAGCATGAATCCACCACATATCTTTAAGAATGTGATGAAGAGTCAAGCCTTTAGGGCATCTAGACTTAATGATAATGATGTTAATTTTTATACTTACACGAATGACTTGACTAGGTCCTTTAAAGACAGAGAATACAATGAGTATGAAATACGTCATGCAGTACATGAGGTAGCACAGTTGAAAGATGGACTAGCCAAATACTACTTTTCTAGCAATCATAGGGGTATAGGTAGAGAGTTTAATAAATGTAATGATGGGTATTTAAAGGTCCCTATATATTATTCTACTGATGTTAATTTTTATACACAGATTGTTACGATATTTTGGTCAGTGTTAATCACTGATGATGAGATTAAAGAGATACTAGGTGAAAAACCAAAATGTGTTTTTAAAAACATGAAATCTTTAAAAAGGGAATTAAATTATTCTAAGGTAGATATTAACCCTGGTAGTTTGAGATATACTAAACCTTGTGGCAAATGCAATGTTTGAAGGTATTTGGATAGCACAGGTACTTTTTTCATCCTGATCAGCACAATAAATATGTGTTTAATGTTGCTGCCACTTGTGAGTCCTTGCATGTGGTTTATTAGGCCTACTGTGTGGTCTGCTATAAATTTTATATAGGCAAAATGGACATGGCTTTCAGGAACAGAGTTAAATAACACTTATACCATATTAATAATGGTACAATGACTAATGACCTGGCAAAACATGTTAAGGATACCACAGTTTCACATAATTTTAAAATTTTAGTGATCGGTAGAGTATATGAGGGTAAACAGGGTGGTGACCTCAGAAAACTCGCAGAGTAGCTAGAAACAAAATGGATTATCAAACTTAGGGGTTATTTTGATCATGGTTTGAATGATAAAGTCCCCATTAAACCCATGCTCAAAGCCAGACCATTATTTAGATAGTAATATGTTTTTTTTTATTTATATGTATTTATTATGTATATGTTTTATAATATTTTTAAATGTAGATATGTTGTACATATATTTTTATATTATTTTGTCATTTAGTAAGCTTAACTATATCCTAGTATGATAGTTGGTTAGGAACTAATGCTTTGGCACTTCAACTATGATTGCATTCATTATTGGTTAGATACTAGATTGGTTGCTTGATTTAATGAGGCTTGATTATGTTAATCTTACATCTGATGAAGCAGTGTTACTGCAAAAGCGCTCGTGTTGTGTTGTTACTGATATTAAAGGTACTATATACTGGATCCTTCTGTCATGCCTCAGTATATATATATATATATATATATATATATATATATATATATATTTGTGTATGGGTTCACTACATAATCTTAAAATTTTGAAATATCGAATTTCAAAATCTTGAGACTATATAGCCAAAACCCTTAAATCCCAAAAGACCAGAAGCGTGAAATTCAAAATCCCGAACGTACAACACACATACATCACACACATATGCACAACTTCACCCCACAATCAAACATATCCTACACTACAGATAAGCAGGGGGGCAAGCCCCCCTGCACCCCCCACACACCCCTACTTAAATATACTAACCCTGAGATTGCACAGACACAGAAGAGAAACTCACACATGTTACAGTCCCACACACACACACACACACACACACACACACACACACACACACACACACACACACACACACATCACAGTCACAACACACACTGACACACACTAAAGCCCCTATCCAACACACTTATACATAGATACTTGCCTGAACTTCCACCTATCCACATCAACAAACCACAACACCAGAAGTGCTACTTCAATATCTCCAAACATCAGGATTTTTATTTCGCACTTCTTGTCTTTCGGTATTAAGGGGTTTCGGCTATTTTGGCATTCAATATTCCAACATTTCGAGATTATGTAGTGATCCTATATATATATATATATATATATATATATATATATATATATATATATATATATATATATATATATATATATATATATATATATATATATATATATTGTGAATTACTTCTTGTCTTTACTTCATCATTGGACTGAGATACGGGTGATATTTGGCGATTTTTCTTTACATAAATGATAAAAGTGCAATATCATCACATTTGGTAAACAATCTCTTCATGCACTTTATAGTATAGACAATACACTGCTTCAGAATGAGATTCTGGTGAGATACCTTAGAACATGAGCAGATAATTCCCTTGCCTTTCAAAATCATGTTGCAACAGTAGTTAGAATAGTTTTTATGTAGTGCAGCTGATTCCATAAGGTATGTCATCTAGATCAAAGGAAGTTCTTACCCTTGTGTTCTGCATTGATTGGACTTATTATCCAGTACAATACTCCTTTTAGGATGCATCTTACTAACCGTATCAAGCAACTGGAAAGTTCAAATTGGTTCCTAACTAAAAAGATTGCAGACTTAAAAGACAAGAGTTGTCAGATAGACTGAAAGTACTGTCCCTCTCTTAAGGATCCTTTAGATTTTATAGGGGCAATCTGTGCTTAGCCTTTCAGGCTTTTAGGAATACAGTAGTCCAAGACTTCTTATATCTCTGCATATCAAACAATCCCACCAACTCTGGAACCAGGGATCTAAATTTGCTTCAGCAAATAAATAAAACATGGTAGAGAGACTAATTTGTGACTCAACAAATACCCCTACTCTGGAATAAAATTCCACTTTGAATTAAGCAATGTGACACACTATCTTCCTTCAAAATGGAGTTAGATGACTGGATGGGTATCCACAAATACACCTCTTGCATAAATGGCCTATTCCTCCTAGAAAAAGGTAGTAAGGTCTAAGGGTGGGTACTGGCAAGGTGCAATTGGCCACTGGGTCCAGTTGTTTTAAATACTGTACGAGTCTGACAGTGTGATGTTGCTATGCATCTCAACCCTGGTCTGTGGGATACATATTGGTGTCATGAGACATATTTCAACAGCATATCAGGTATCAGTAGTAAAATGCTCTTGTGAGAAGCCACCCCATAGAAATCACTAGTAAAGGTCAGATATGTCTTTAATAGAACCACAATAAGGCAAATTGCTATAACATTCACAAAAACAAAATGCTCAGGCTTGAATCCACTTTCTGGCAAACACATATATTTAAATACCATAAAAATAAATAAAAATAAAAAAATTGTGTTTTTGTGAAAGGTCAGATATGTGCCAGATGTGTGAAGTGTGGGATCTGCCTGGATGTCACACTATGCATTACACACCATATGCCAGTTAATAGAATAGAAACTCTTTTACTTAATATCCATGTCTATGTGGACCAGGCAGGGCAATTTTATGGAAATCCTAGATAGTGCAGTTTTGTCCTCTATAGTCTATAAGAGCCTCATACGTTCTTCTATATGCAGCAAAGCAAGTTCAAGAAAATGGTGCAGGATTCGCAAACTGGATACCGTAGATGTGCACCAATATCAGCTGATGGCTGCTGGAAAATCACTGTAGCAAGAATGGTCAATGCTATACACACCAGTGTGTCCACAAAGATCAGTATTCCATGTATCCCAAGGGATTCCATGTGAGTGCAATACATGTCAACAAGTTACCATATAGTGCCTCTGTCAATACAATATCATTCAACTATTTCTTTATTGTTTAGATGAAGGTACTTTAGGAATTAGAAGATCCATCTGCAATGTGGAAGATGACAAAACCCATTGTTGTGGACACTGATTTTGAGAATAGCTAATACAGATGTTGTTCCTAGCATCTCAGTATAGTGTCCGTCTCTATTCACCAAGAAATGATGACTTGACAAATCTGCATGCAGTTGCAGCTTGTCTCATAATTTTTATACATTTCTGAATGTTTGTGCCATGCTGCTAACACTGATTTTTATTCACAGTTGGGCTCATTGCCATAGTATTGCTCATTTTCTTATAATTATGTCATTTGGATAAAATGCAGACCACGCAATTTCACCATGTTGCTTGAAAGCACTGCCTGTGTCTCTGAACTGATCCCCCTCTGCAAGTTGCTGCTTACTGTGCACTGTGGTATTCTTTTTTGACTTCTGTCACCAATATGCACTTTTAAATAGGCAAAACAGAAGGGAAAAAGTTATGCGTATATTTGCGTATGCATTTGCCACATGCACATATAAGGATATACAGTGTATATATAATATGTATTATAAAATGAATCCATTTGTGTCAGTGATGTAATTAATGACCATCTGGTACTTCATGTTTTCGCAATGAGCTTTATTTTTAAGTTTTATTTAGGTGAGGGATGCTATATTTGATGATTGCTATTGTGTATTTCTAATTTTTATATAGATTTGTACTTTATTGTTCTTTTTCCCCACTGTAGTAAATCAAAGTGGTTGCATGATTTTTTTCTTCTTTTTCTACATTATTATATTAATATATTTGCCTTATTGCTGGATTTAGGGTTTTGGGGTACTGTCAGGATGAGTAGTGTATTTTACAATTAGTGTGATGGATTTTATAGTATCTTCCATTATAGCCTGCAAGAAAGTAGACTGGGTTTGGAATGCTTACTTTTATTAGCTAAGGTAATCGATCTATCAATATTAGATATGTCTTTATGCTACCCTGTTTGGGCATCCATATGAGAATAACACACACAAACACACACACACACACACACACACACACACACACACACACACACACACACACACACACACACACACTAATAGAACAACAGAGAGAAATGATAGAGAGACTTACAAACATTCCTGCACACACATACTGTACATACACATGCACACAGATGCAATTATTTTTATTTTTTTTAATTATCTAACTGGGTAAGCCCAGTAGCCACAAGTGTCTCCTTTCAGTGGCAACCTGGAAGCACCGTCAGTTTTAGTAACTTGCTCTGAGTCACTTGATAGGCAAATGGAGGTAGAAAGAGTCAGACTCCAGTCTAATGGAAACAGCATATGAGCAGCTCATAGCCTTTATCATCTCTGGTGATTGCCAAACATGTAGTGTATTTAAGAGTGCATGCAAGTACTGTGGTACTGTGAACTCCAGTAACCAATCTATGGTCAGTCAACATTCAGTACTGAGACATGCTGAGAGGAAGATCATAGATAAGTGCCCTGAATGGAGTAGATCATGCCCCACTTCTTGCAAAAGGAAAGGGCTAGAGGCAGCCTTGCAGAGATATTGGCCTATCATTCAGAGGGAGTTTTGTGGTCAAGAGTATAAACTATTCGACAATGTTAGCCAGAAAGTGTACTAAAAGCAACCATGGAGTAACAGGAAGATACCATTTTATGGAAATTATTTGCAGGCATGTCTATCTAGAAAAGAAACCAGAGAACTGCTGTTGTGTTATTTTGTTAAATGTCTTAGGTGAAACAGAACTGTGCTATTTTTATTCTGCATTAAATACCTCACTGTAAATAAAGGGTACTGAAATTAAAATACTGTTTCCAATGTGCACTGAATACTACACATGTCATTTTCTGGTAGGTATAATGTGGTTTAAAATACTCTGATCTACAGTCTGCATCAGTGCCTAAAACTATTAATACCTAGTGAGTTAGTTACCCCACTTGAGGAACTGGTTATTCTTACTTAGATACTGCCACCTTTTTGACAAAATGTGATATCTGCTGTTAATAACCAACATGAGAAAGAACAAGAGTGTGCTTGTCTCACTGTAAGTGTTAAAGTGAAGCCCAGAAGTGGTATAATCTAAAGTAAAACATGTTGAGGTAGGAAGAAGCAACCCTTCCTAAAAAGCACTGGTGAATGAATTCTTAATTGAATGGCATATGTAATGGGTGGTTCTTTTTGCAATATTTAAGAGGAATAGACAGAGAAAAGCTAGATTCCGTGAGTGACATAAGTGAAAAATTGTTACACTAAGTTTAAAAGTAATTGTATGGCATGAAAAACAGTGGAGGAATGATAAGTACTGCTGAATGTTTTGACAAAATGTCAAATTGCTGAAAGGTAACTTACCACAAGAATACTTAGTAAATTGCTAACACATTGCTTACCAATGATGCACACAGTGTTAAACTACTGAATGAAATGTGGTGGGAGAAATGTTTTTGGATTATAAAGTATGTGCTCACAAACATTGGTGAAAGCAATTGTAACCATTGCTATACTGTGGATTTTCAAACTTCAAAGTTTATTGCATTTTAGATACAAACATGGAACCAATTATTACAAAATATTGTGATGCCAAATAACCTGTGACATGGGGAAAGCTGTAGTAAATATAAAATATGGAAAGACGTGCTTAAAAGAAAAATGAAGCAGTCACTGATTTTAAGGTTTTGGAAAATACTATAGCAGTACAAAGTATGTGCTCCCAAAAGTAATGTTGTAACAATAACTGATACACTGGCTTTCTTAGAAAGCATGCCAGTTTTAAATAGTGTACACTGGCATATACTGAGGGATGTTTTGCACTGCTGTTCTTGAGAGAAAAAGTATGACAATTCTGAAATGTGTACACTGAAAATGTTGATTGCACCATACTGGAGTGTATTTTTGGTCACTAATTCAATTGTGAAAGCTATGATGGAAGCCTAGCAGGGAATTAGACCATTTGACTTCTTCTTCTTTCGGCTTTTCCCAGTTAGGGGTCGCCACAGTGGATCACCTGTCCACTTATGACTGGCAGCGGAGTTCCACGGTGTCAAGTTGCCAGCCCAGCACCCAACCCTCCACAGAAGGCACACACATGCACGCACTTACACCTAGGGCCAATTTAGAGTACCCAATCCACCTACAGCATGTCTTTGGGATGTAGGAGGAAACTGGAGCACCCAAAGAAAACCCACACAACCACAGAGAGGACATGCAGGCTCTGTACAGAAGGCACCCCAGCCAAGAAGCGAACAGGAGAAACTCTTGTAGTGTGAGGCGACAATGCTAACCGCTGCACCACCATTTGACATGAAAGGAAAGTCTATTCCAGAGCAATTATTAAAGCCAGTAATGACCACAGCTAAATTGTGAATTTAAATTTTATTTTATTTTTTATTTTATTTTATTTTACATTTGTTAACCGGGAAAGTCCGACTGGATACATATCCATTTTCAGCAGAGGCCCGGGGAGAAAAGCTCCATATTGAAATTAATTTACACTACAAATTGTGGTTACAGAGAAGTCTATAAACATTTAACAACATCAATGACAGGTTATAGTCAAAATTGTGGTTACAGAAAAGTTTGCAAACATTTAACAACATCAGTGACAGGTAATAGTCAAGGTTACATATAGTTAGAAATAATCATTTAGACAAAAGCTGTCATTGTTGGTAGATGGATTAGGTATACAGAAATAATTACATGTCTGAGCAGTGTGTAACAAAGAGAATGCTTTTCAGATAGAAGGTAAGGATGATAGTTAATTGAATGGAGGTAGGTAAGAAGGAAGTAATTTAGTGTGGACAGAGAAGTATATGTCTGAGCAGTGTGTAATACAGAGAATGTTTTTCAGATAGAAGGTAAGGATGATAGTTAATCAAATGGAGGTAGGTAAGAAGGAAGTAATTTAGTGTGGGCAGAAAAGTAAGTTCTCTTCCTGATGGTGGGATAAAAGAGATTTAATGGTTGAGGGAATTGTGTGTTGTGAGGCTGGGGAAAGAAGATATAAGGGTATATACCTCTGTGAGCTAAGTTTGGGTTACCTTTGTCCTGGTATTAAATAGGTTAGTCAGGGTATAGAACTGGTCATGGCTGAGTTTATTTTGCTTATTCTGATTTGTGATTGGGTTAGTCAGGGTTTAGACATGGGCAGAGCCAGTCACTGTTCATGTACAGTTTTAGGGATGTTTTGAATTGGGACAAGGAGCATGTGGTGGATAGTTCAGCTGGAAGCGAGTTCCATTTTTTTCCAGCAGAGTTAGAAAACAATGAATCTCCAGCTGAGCTGTTGGCTTTGGTGGTTTGTAATAGCATTTTGTTGGATGAATAGAGGGATGCTTGGTAGCTGTTGGGAGTAATAATATTAGTCAGAATGGGGGTACTGGTAGGTTGATTTAGGATTTTATGAATTATTATGAGTTGGTTATAATGAATCTGATTGGATAGTTCAAGCCAGCATAATTTGTGAAGATTTTGACAGTGGTGGGTTCTATAGGCTGAGCCTGTAGCAAATCTAGCTATATTGTTATAGCAGATAGTTATTTTGTTAAGGTTAGATTTGGTTAGATTTGTGAGGATGGGTCAGGCATAGAGGAGGGTTGAAAGAAGATGCGTGCGAGCTATGGCAGTTCTGGCAGATGGGGTTAAGAATTGCTTAATCCTATACATGGAGCCAATTTTTTGTTTACTGTTTTTATGGTTTTATTTACATGGGCATCATACTTCAGGTTATTATCAATGATTACCCCTAGTAGTTTAGTGCAAGGTTCGGGAGTGATTATGGCGCCATTGTTGGAAGAGACTGTAATTAATGGTAATGTTAGCTTATGGGAGGGGGAGAAAAGTAGTAGTTTGGTTTTGTTTGGGTTCAGTAGGAGACAATGATTATTGAGCCAGTTTTCTACTTTGTTGAAGGTGATTTGGGATAGGGATTGTAAATCTGTGGAAGTGGAGGCAGTGCAGATGAGCGTAGAGTCATCTGCATACTGTACACAAGTTGCATCTGGAATAACTTTGGGTAGGTCATTAATGAATATGAAGAAAAGGAGGGAACCCAGGATAGAACCTTTGGGTACTCCAAGGGTGACAGGTAGAAGGGGTGATAAGTTGTCTTTCCACAGGACGGCTTGTTGTCTGCTGTGCAGGTAAGAGTGGAACCAGCTGAGTGCTGGGTTATCTAAGGAGAGTGATTTTAAAGAGTCTAGGAGTAGGTGGTGATTTACCATATCGAACACTTTAGATAAATCGAGAAAGAGGGCAGAGGAGAGCATATTCTGATTATGGTTTTGATTTATAGTGTGAGAAAAGGAGAGAAGGGTGGTGGTAGTACTATGGGCTGGTCTGAAGCTAGGTTGGAGCTAGGAGAGTATTCTGAGTAAGTTGGGTTAGGAGATGTTTCTTTATGCATTTCTCCATTATTTTGGCTAAAGGAGATAGTATGGCTATGGGTCTGTAATTGGAGAGTTCGGTGGAGTTTCCCCCTTTATGAAGTGGAATAATATGAAATATTTTCCAGATGGAGGAAATGTAGGATTCATGGATAGTGTGATTGATTAAGATGGAGATAGGGTAAGCTATAACATTAGCGGCCCTTTGTAGAATCTCTGCAGGAAGTTGGTCAGCTGCCAGGGTGGTAGGTTTTAGTTTTTTAAGTAGGGATTTAATGTAGTCTGTGGGGATAGGATCAAATTTGAATGGGGGGATATTTTCTCGAGTAGATGAGATTGTAGTCGAGGAGATGGGA